>NW_020272969.1:1669-136226 GCF_003268045.1 Sipha flava | reverse complement strand
AAAAAAAAACAATTATAGCGAATCCTCAAATGTCTCCTGTAGAAGATTATTACAGAGTGATAGTTTTTATGTCATTTATTGACAATTTTATCAACCTATTAACAACTCGATTTTTAAATCATAAATCCTTATTTGATAGTTTAGCTTTCGATTTATCAATGTTAAAATTAAAACCAGTATTAAATATTATGTTTCGTGAATATTTTATAGGGTTTGAATTTTTATTTAGTTCCTCATTTACAGATGTAAAAAGATTATCATTTAAAAATTAGGTTGAGTTTAATTTATCACCAGTTGAAGATTATAATGCTTTTGTTGAATTAAACATATGGAAAATTAAAATACGAAGTCATGGTGTTATTTTTTAAGTTCCCCAAAAACTAATTTTCCTTATATACATTTTTAATTAAATTATTGTGCACATTACCAGTGTTAATAACACCTGAAAGATATTTTTCAACTTTGATAAGGCTTAAAAACATATCTCAGATCAACAATAAATAAAGTAATCTTTAAATTATTTTGAAAATATTTTATATCTAATGTATAACTATATAACTTATAAATCATAAGTTATATTGTGATAGATGTTATACAGTTATATGGAGTAGTGTATTCGTAATTTTTTTCTAGGGTATACGCTCAGCACATAAGCGTTTATTGGTGGGAGAGGAGGGGACTAAACCCCTTAAAAAAAATGTTCTACTTACCTAAATTCAAAATTACATAATATAATGGAGACGTGGGATATACCCCCGCCAGACTTTTTTCCTAAGATGGGAGGGAGGGTGTACATTTCAACGAAAGTATTTTTTTGGATTTGAAGTGGGCGCGCGCCCCCTTAGTCCCCTTGGATTCACGCCTGCTATGGAATTCTAAATTTTAAACTTATTTTAATTAACTCATAGGTATTTATCATCAATGAAACCTTAAATTTATGTTAATATTTATTTTCATGAAACCTAATGTTTTATTATGTGTAATAATATTTTAGTATTAATTTAAAATAATTTACACAAACATGTGACGAATAAGTACTAAGTGACAAACTGACAACAATATAATAATTAATAATAACAATATATCCAAAACATCGTTGACAGATCTGTTAATATTGTGATAAATTTATAAACAGAACTTTTTGACTGTTGATGTATTTTTACAAATTATAATATCCGATCGACAATACAATATCGCACGCGTCCACCGGTATTGTTTAAATTCTGATATTACAGTATGTAAACGCTCGGCAGTTTCCGACCGTCTCCGCTAATACCTGAAGTCGGGGGAAATTTAATCGAAATTTATGCGGGCACGAGGCTATTTTTGGATAGTGGCTATAGTATATAATAATAATAAATTCTATACTGTTGTTGTATAATGTATGCCTTGTGGTGATGAAAAATTAGAAGCTTGCGTATATCCATGATAGACGAATTTTCTTAAAGGTATACGCATAAATCCAAAAATAGGGGTCCGGGTACATGGCGTATACTCGCGTATACCCTCCAATACACCACTGGTTATATGTTATAGCTGTATTTTGAAATTTATTATTATGTAGACAAGAGTAAATGGACCAACTTTTATGTCTATTATTTGAGATATAAATCTAAATGTTGATGAAATCATTAATAAAATTGGCATTAAGTCTTAGAAAATTTTATTTTATCAATTTGGTTTTATATTTTCAAAAATATATAAATATAAAATGGTTTTATGTTAATGCATTGTAATAAATTTAATTTATTTTTAAGTGTTATACCGATGAAGAGAGGGAGGTGGAGTTACCCCCTTAAAAGTGTTTGGAAAATTACCTGGTACCCCCATGAAAAATTCCTAAATACGCTACTGGGTGTCATATAATTTTCCCCGTAGAATTCCTTTTTCAATAATTTTTGAAATTCACAAATTTCAATAATTTTAAAAAATCCAACAACTGTTTATGTGAATCTATTTTGAGCCCAGTTTGCAGCATATAAACAGTACGATCTTCGATTAGTGATTGACCATTTTACAAATCTGCTTATCGTATAAAAAGCTAAGTTTCATCGTATCATTCCTCTGAAATAAACTTTTTCATTTTTGGTTCTGGAAGTCTGGGTCTGGATTACTGTTTCCTCAGTAATTCAATTATTATAAAATTATTTATGGCACCCCATTATCATTGATAATACGACGAAAAATTATTAAAATGGTTCGCTACTAGTTAATTTTTATCGATATGAATAAAGTAAAATAAAGTATGTTTCTAAAAGTACTTGTATGAGAAGAAAAGTATCGATACTTTACTGCTAACTGTAGAATCGCAATATTATCCAATTTGTTGAGCTATAAATATTTAGCTATTGTATTTTACTTTATGTAATTGTAATATGTACATCGATTGTTATATCAACGAAACGCAAAATTATTTTATTTTTTCTAAACTTTTGATGAATATTGAATATCAAATATGTTTATTAGTTATTTGAATGATTGTAACGCATCTTGGTTAACTGCATATTTATTGTGCAATTCACACTGAGTCTATTAATTGTGGGTGAACGTTAATCCATAGTTATAAGTTTCCACACACGTAAATGTTCAGGACATTACAAAAATATTTGTATTTCACTTATGATTAATTTTAAATCAATGTTATAATAATTATAAGCCACATTGATTATGATAATCTCTTTTTGTTTCAATCCTTATATAGACGTGTATTTATAGCTTCGTCGTATTAAAAATATATGGCGATGCCATATTTACTTTCGTTTCGTTTTTTCACCATAAGACGCTTAGCATAATACCCTAATACATATATAAACATAAGTATTCAATTTGGTTTTTTTCCTTAGGCTTCTGCAGTCTATCAGGAGTCCACCGACGACACAATGCGCTTTTCACTCTCTCTTTAGAACTCTACTCGAAACTTACGTATAGTATTACGTATACAAGCCGTCCCCGGAGAGGGTTTATTACGAAAACATTTTAGTCGGAAAATTATTATTATTATTATTATCATTGTTGCCCGTATACGGCGACTGTCTGAGGCGCGTCTCTTCCCTTCTCCCCATCAGATTTATTATTATTATTATTATTAGCGCATATATTGCGTCACGTTAATTAAAAACACGACCGTGTTTAGCATTCGTTCGGTTATATCCGTCCCCGTGGGACCACTCATTCGCCCGACCACCGTCTGTATGTATATTTCAACATACTCGTCACTATTCATCCGGACCACACAAAACAGACCATCAAACTTTTCCAAACGAATCCGACCAGAAAACACAGTTAAATATTATAATGATATCGCGTACAGTCGGCCCAAGTTCGTTCACCCGCGCGCACGCTTGTGGCAATGAAACAATAATAATATTAGTATTTTAATGAATGTGAGATGTACTGCTAATTTGATTATTTACCTTTCTTAATTCCATAATCGATACTGTCGCCGACCGGTCGCATCCAGAAAACGAACACAATTACATTCCCGAAACGGTGGACGGGTGCGATTCAACATTAAATTATAATTTATAATATACAAGTATATGGGTAAAATAGTTAATCTGCACTTTTTGCTGTTTCGGCGTTTATTGTCAAAGTTTTGGTACGTCATGGGCGTTTATTACATTTCTTTCTCTCTCTAATTCCACTTCAAATAATCAAATGGAATTATTTTAAATATATTATAATTTTGGAGTTTTTAATATCAATTTGTTTTGAACGCTGTAGTATTTCTACAACGTTTCATTTATATTACTTAGGTACCTACTGCAGGAAATAGCGCTTTTGACTTTCTGCTATAATTTGATGAGCGTCATAAAGTTTCAACGAAACAAATGAAAGAAGCAAAATAGTCCTAAACAGTATTAGAAAATTATTATTCGTAATCCAATTGGTTTATTTACTTACTTTTTTGTTACAATGAAATTCCGACACACGACCGCTATGATCTATGCATATTGTGTTGGGTATTTCACATTGCTACCAATAGATAGCGATAGTTATTCTTATCTCGGACCCATTTCATTTTATAATAAATCGTTGTATTATTTATATTTTAGTATATTTTTACATAGTGAGAAGAGACCAAGGAGAACAGTTTATTCTTCTTATTTGAGATAAGATTATGCATTCCCTTTAATTTAAGTCTCCAAAGTCTGGGAGGAAGTTTAACGGTGTTAGTAATTATCACCTTAAGTACAAAATTTACTATATGAATTTAACAGACTTGGGTAAAATACTTTTTAAAAGTATTTTGAATAAATACTCGAATACTTACAAAAAACAGTATCCCGAATATGTATTCAAATACTTTATACAAATTGTATTCCGAATAATTTTAAAATACTTCTAGTTTTCATACTAAAAAAATAATAGATGTCCACTTAACAGAAATATTTGAAATTGTAGACTAAATATTTGTTATTTTATTGTATTTTTATATTACATAACTGTTATAGTTTATGGTTTACAATAAAAATAAATATCTGATATTAGCTTATACAAGATACGACGGAGATGTAATAAAATCATTTAAAAAAGAGATGATTTGACGGTATTCGAAATACAGTATTCAAAATACTTCATTGAATACTTTCAAAAAAAGTATTTAAAAAGTATTCGAAATACTTAAAATGTATTCTGAATACAGTATTCCGAATATTATATTCGGAATACTACCCAAGTCTGGAATTTAATATGAATTAATAAATTTAAACAAGTGAAAAAAAAAATGAGACTTTAAGGAAAAAACATTTTTAATAACATAATATATTGTGATGTGTAAGAAATAAATACAATATTCTCGTAATCATGGGTTAATTTAAAAAACTTTGTATCTTATCATAGTGTCTTATTTTAGACAAATACTCATACTTGGGCGCTCGTGTACATAGTATAACAGTTTAACATCACGTACACGGACCGTGTGTATACCGCTTCTCCCCCCTTAAATAAGCCCCTGCTTTTCTTTGTGTTATGGTATTTGTTTTTAATTTTAAATTTTTTTATAACTTATTTTATATATTTTTAAAATTCCAAGATATATCACCAGAAAAATCTAAATTACTAACTATTTTTAATTTAATTAATCATTATTGTTAACGTTTGAAAGGGGAGTATGACAAAACCCTTAAGTGTGTCGTAGGAAGAAGTATTTATTTTAGCCTCTGGTCCAATGAAGGAAATTGTTTTCTCAAAAAGAAGTTTGCTGACACATTTCATCATAAGTTTTTATTAATTGTAGTGGACCACCAATTAGTTAATCGATCCTTATACTTACATTAAAATTTAGATATTATCAGGCAAAAAATACTAATGAAGAATGTTGTCCGAAAAGAAAAAAAAGATGAATAAATGTATATAATAAGATATGTACATCTTTATGGTTATGTTTAAATAAATAAAAATAAAAATTAAAGTTACTTTTCAGTTCTATAAAAAATATATATATTTATTTAGTTGTTGATAATCCGTAAACATCGTTATTATGTGCACATTTATTGTTACATATTATTGTTTTATTGCCCAACAACCGCAAGGTTAGCGATTGTTAATTTTTAATTTTATTACAGATACACATTTTAAAATTGTTTTGTATATATGTATAAATATAAATAATAAGTAATTAAAAATTAAGCTTATAAGTTGTAATATTATTTTATTATATAACATGCAATGTTTAATATAAATTTGTTTTATTTGTATTTTTAATGAAATATTTTAGACTAAAACAATTTAAAAAAATGAAATTAATTTTTGTAAAAATTTTAGATCATAACCCTATACAATTTTTTATAAACAAATGTATGTGAAATAAAAAATGATTGAGGTATGGTCATCTATAAAAGTTTAGTAAGATTTAGACTCTGCTAAGGAAACGCTCCTCAATTTTTAGTGATTATAGCCCTTTCTCAACATTTTTATCACATTAAACACTGATTTTGCATAAAATATAATTTACTATGGAACAATCAAATTAGCAGAAAATCTACTGATACCATCAGAATAAGCAGTGGTGTTCCCATAGGGTATACTATTTACATATATGCAGGATACTCTCAATGTTATTTTGAAAATTCACGGGTAAATTACATATAATTTCAAGTTGCGGGGAAATATTAAATGTAATAAGTTATACAGGTTTTAATTTTAGCCTTATTTGCCTATTATATATTTGACTTATTATGGCCTCTATTTCTAATAATCATTTAGTTTTCCCTCAGATGATTAGTGTATTACTATAAAGTAATTATCGACAGTACACTATATATTTACAAAGGTATCAATTTCTGTTTTTGTAAAGAATTCAAATGTAAATTTCAATTTGTTATTAATATTTACATTCCTTTACTGCCACTACTGTCTAAACCAGTTCTTCTAAACGAGGGTGATATCGCACTGGTCCTCAGTGGGTGGTGAGCTCTTTTTGTGCGATAAGGGGGGCGGTGAACTTTTTTCTGTTCAAAGAAACACACCAAGATTTATTTGTAATTGTTTCCCGTTTATCGATTTCTAAAATAAATTCGTGATTATGAACTATAAAATACATATACCAGAGGCAGTGCATTATTATCTAATAATGAAAAAAAGAAATCGACTCGACATCGCCAAAAGAGGAGACTTCATCTTACATACTTTGAACCAAACGTAAAAAAATTGCTTTGAATCACGTCATCAATCAAGCACAACCATTTCACTGATCAATGCATTTCAAAACATTTAAATTATATTTAAACACAAATTTTACATTTTATTTTTATTATATTTACATTTTCATTATTTTAATGAAGTAAATGGGGAGGGCATTGAAAAACATTTTGTTTCTTAGGGGAGCAGCAATTTGAAATAGGTTGAGAAGCACTGGTCTAAACCATAACACTTTCCATAATCAGATATTTGTCGGTGTAGTATACTGTTAACAAAATTAATGGAAACATCACTGGAAATAATACTTTTCTTTATTTTCTAGGAAAACGTTACGAAGTTACGTGATTTAATCAAAACGATTCGTAACGTACTAACGTATTTTCTACTCAAGAACGTAAGTATACCTATAATTTGATCGATAAAATCCATACACGTATATAATATTACTATTGATTGATATTATTTAATCATTGGTATTACCTACAATTATTGAATTGTTTTTAAGACAAAATAATTTTCTCAAATAGTTCAACAAAATAATACGATCTATCGATTAATCGTTTATTATGTTAATTTAAATAACAAAAGAAATTAAACAAACAGTAAAGGGTTATTTAAATTTAAAATTAAACACAAAAAAATATGTTCACTCCCGCAATAAATTAGGTTACAATAAAAACCATTATCTTAATACAATAAATAAACTTAAAAATACGATATATATACAGCGTATTTTAGAATTTTTAGTGGCATTAATAATCCCATAATATTTGTCGATAAACATACTTCCGTCGACTGATTTAATATTATGTATAAATATTATTTATTATGTACATAATAAATACATTTACTATACCTATTAATTAAAAAAAAAACAAGTGATTTATAATTTAATATATGAGGACATATTATACCCCCTTTCCATTTAACCAATATTACTTGTTACTTTACATTAACTAATGGCAACCTTAAATTTACTTTATGAGTAATGCTATTTACAATAAACTTACAAAGCATATTATGATCCACTATAAACATTCACTGACTTGACTTTTTAACAACTCAGAATCGATCGCGTATTTCAAGCATTTTTTTTATTTAATCATTGGCCGTGCATTTCATATACCACTTAAGTACACACGTATTTAACTTTTATTTACTTTTTAGTTCAATTTTCTTTTTAATTTATATTATAGCATATAGTTAAATTACTTAAATAGCATATAATTTAATAATATTTGTAATTAATAGCACATATTCAAATATGCACTAGTATTTTACAATTTCTCAGCAAATAATTAGTAAATAAGATTAAATGGCTACTAATCATATAATGTTTTTTATACTTTATCTGTAAAATGAATAACATTTTATTCTCTATAACTGTATTTTGAGATACTGGTATTTTTAGGAAAAAAGCTTAAATATTACATTGAAGTGATTTGTACTTAAATAACTTATACATAGTATAAATACATCAATATATTAGTGTAATTACATAATAATATATTACAATAACTTGTAATACTGTTTTATATACGATTGTTTGATTTACCTATATTTTGTAGTTATTATTATCTACATGTACTATTTTTAATTCATGGCCTTGAATACTGAAGTCTACCTAGATAGGATATTTACATTGTTTTGAGAATTTGATAATCAAAAATGTATATAGAGGCCTTGGAATGAGTCATTCTGGTGTGTAGCTATGGGCTATGGTCAATAATTAGACACAAATATTTTATTTTATGTTAGAATGATAATTCATAGTGGTGAAATAAATTATACGAGTATAGTTATAATAGTAGTATTATTGTTCACGAAATTACAGATAAACATTTATTAGCATTATTAATATAAACTACTATTACCTATACTAATGTGGAAAATTACGAATTATTTTTTTGGAAACTATGAGTCTGTCTGCCTATATCATTAATGTAACATATTAAGTCATTGGGTGTATATTTATATATGTGATATTGACTTAAATTCTTTTTAAACTATTCATAATATGTTTTAATTATTTATGTCTTATGATTTTCAATAATAAAAAGAACGAAAATCCTGTCGGATGGGAAGCGGGTCATGTCCTCGAATATCATGTTTTCGAAGGTCATATTTTCGAATGACAAGTGTTAGAAAAGTTATTAGTTCGAAAAGTCGTATGAATAAAATAATATATTAAACATCATTATTTTATTTTAAATGTAAATTTGTACTAGGTACGTACCCGATTTATATCGTTTACTAAAAGTAATAAGATAATAATATTACCGACTATATTATAGTACATATAGTAGATAGTAGATAGTAGGGGTTTCAAACGATATCGATATTTCGACATGATATCGATATCGTTAGATTTGTTTTAACTATTTTTGATATCGATATCGAGTATAAATATCATGATATACTTAATATCGATATCTAAACAAATATCGTAATGTAGGTATATATAAAAAAATTACTTAACGAGAAATGGGGCATTTATTAAGGTTTTGTGTGTAGGTAATTTCATGATTCAACGCATTATGCAGGGTGTTAGTATTAGTACTTAGTAGTAAATTAATAATTATCGTGTAAGTGTAAATGCATTGGGGATTAGGAACTCTTTCACTCTCACGCGCACGTATATGTTACATATGCGACCACTGTTTAAGGTATAAAACTATAAACTATAAAATATAATATTTAATATTTATTATTTTTATTTACAATGTATAGGTCGATCGAACCTAGTATTACGTCATTATAAGTAGCTCATTAGAAATTCTTATTTTATTAATATTTACATATTCTATAAGCCCATTGTTTTTAATTTTTAATTTGTTCGTAGAGCACAGATATGTCATATGAAGAGGAAAGTGTAGAAAAAAAAATAAAAATAAAATTCACACAGAATAAATCATACTAAAATAGGGTTATCATATTTATGAAAAAAAAAAAAACGAGACACATATGTTCTCTAAAAAAAAGACATTTTTTTTAACTTCTATATTATATGCAATAAAAATAATTTTTAATTAGTTTGATATTTTAATTAAACATTGATTTGTATTCTATTTTTGCTGTAAGAGTGAAAAAAAATGATTTAAAATATTCTTTATTTTTATTGAGTTGATGTCGATTGTTCATAATTTTCTTCATTACATTCTTTGACATTATATTTTTTTGATGAACTGATTGCATTTAATAGTTTTGGTTGTGTTAATAAAAAATCATAAAAATCATTAAAGGAATATTTTTTAAAATTATTTTTAAGAATTATTATTGCTTTGACAGTTGGTTAACGATTTTTATCGTCCGTCCATAAAATATTTGTGATTGAAAATTTTCTTTCTATTATTGCATTAGTTAATCTGTAAAAGTACAGTGAACGTATATTTCTTTTTAGGCATTTTAAAAAAACAATACAAGTGATAGCACTAACGACTCACAACAATTTAAATAAAAAGAACTAATAAACAGTGGCTATAACATTAATAACACAAGATCGTTGCAATGTACACACGTTATTGCGCGACTATGTTCGATTTTTCGATTAATATACCTAATAGCGCTCGGACCTATGCATTTTTATTCTTGTTACACTAACATAAAATTTCGTTTATTGTATTTCTTATATATCTCTATGTGTGTATTATAATTTATAATCATCAGATTATTAAATTTGATATTAATAGTTTCAATTTATTTATTTACACGCTACCAAGAAACTATTTTTGTTATATCTCTCCCTCTCGAGTCTTGTTGTCGTAGTTTTCGTCGTTGTCGAGTTCGATTGACGAATCATGATTGACTAAAAAACAAACGTGCCTAATATTTTATTTTCAATCAATATAAATGGAAAGAGCATACAAATGCATATATTAAATAAATGAGTTTTTTGAGTTAAATGTGGAAGGAATTGACGATATTTTACGAGAAAATCAAAGTAATTAGTAAATATTTATAGTGTTTATAACCGGAACTTAAGAATGAGATTATACAATTTAAAACAACAATGAAGTATTTTTCAGAAGATGAAAAATTATCTATGCATAGTTTTCTTCAATTATTAACAATATCAAAGTTAAACGATTAATTTCCTATTGTAGAAATAGCTTTAAAATTTTTTATATTTATACCATGTTCAAATGCTAGCGGAGAGAGATCCTTCTCAGTTTTAAAAATAGTCAAGAACTACCAGAGAACATAATTATCTAATAAAAATATGTTATAATTGTCTCTAATATCAATTGTAAATATTTAAAAAAAAAGTATAGATTGGAATGATATTATTAAAGAGTTTGCTGCACAGAAAACTAAAAAATAGTTGTAAATGTTTTATATTGAATAAATTTGTATTAAAATGTTTATATTTAGTATCTATAAAGGTCTATAAATTTAAAAACTACCAATGTTACAATATGTTTATAAATATAAATGAATTAAACAATCTTAACTATGTTGTTACTTGTATACATATATGTATTGTTTTGTGGAGGTGGTTGAAGGGCGGAATTTTAAAATCTGCCCCCATGCGGCAAATTTGTTAATCCGACACTGGTGACACCTACAGTGGTGTGGTATATTATACAACAAAACGTGATTGTAGTCTGTACTGAAGTTTAGTTTGTAGTGAATTTTTTTCGTTTTATGTAATATGTCTTTTTATTTTAATAAAACGTGTTCAATAGAAGTTTTAAAAAATATTCACGGTGGAAATGCATTAAGTGTAAATAATTTTTTATATACATTAAATAAAAATTATAAAATAAAACATGATGACCAAAACGTTTTTTCTAGACATGTTCAACTAAATGTGGATCAAAAATGTATACTGTTGAAATGTCGGACAAAGAACACAAAATTGATTAATTTTACTAAATTTTCAGAAAATCAATACTCACACGCAGCGGACCTATTTACAATTGAGGCAAAAAAAAATTAAAGAAAATATTAAACAGCATTAAGATCAAGTGTTGAAAAACCAATTGAAGTATACCATGCAGCTATTTCAGGTACTTCAAAAACTATTTCATCGCATATTATTAAAGAATCAGCAAAACAAATTGACAAACGTCAACGTCGTATTAACCTAAATCAAAATCAACCCAAAATAATTAAATCAATAGATCCTGCACAGTCATTATGTATAATATTATCTGGAGAATATTTTTTAGTAAAAAAAAACCGAATCTATTTTATTATTTATAACAAAAGAAAATTTTAAATATCTCCAGGGATCAAAATTTTAGCTAGCTGACGGAACATTTAAAACGGTCCATACACAGTCAATAATATTGATCGTGTATTGGCAGTATAATTCTGATGATCTAAATCTTGCCCAAATATTTTTAACAGCTTTATTGTATATATGCGTCTATTAAACGTGGTAGTGAAGAAATATTCGTTCCATTGGTGTATTGTTTTCTAGCCGGAAAAATTCAATCAATATACAGTTAAATGTTTAACTTTATTAATCAATATTGCAATGAAAATAGATGTAACGGAAAGCACAGATCTTGAAATTATTACAGATTTTGAAATAGTACCAATAAACGCAATCAATAAAGTGTACCCGTTTGCTATGCACTCAACATGTTTCTTTGATTTCTGTCAAAATATTTATCAAAAAATACAAAATGTTGGTTTATCTACAAAGTATTTAAATTATGTAAATTTTAATATTTTAGTTAGACACATCCCCGCAATGGCATATTGCCGATTGGCATGGAACGGTACTAATTATTTGTTGTTTTGTTTATTAGTAATTTAAGATAGTTAAAATGATTATTTTAATTATGCTACTTTTATAATTATTTTGACTTTAGATTCAAGAAACATGGTCACTTTTAAAACCTTTGTTCAATAATAATAATAATGAAGAAAAAAGTCTAATAACATACATTGAAGAAACTTACGTACTTGGAAAAATCGGTATGAAAGAGGTAGGCCTAAGAATGTGCCTTCACGAAGTCTAGCATTATTTTCACCAGATATTTGGTCATTTTTCAACCGTGTTCGATTAGAACTTCCAAGAATAACTAATACAACTGAATCGTGTCATAAGAACGTAAATTGACTTACATCTCCTCACCAAGGTATAAATCATTACAAATGTCATTAACATATTATATTTTATAAATATTTTAATTCATATGTTTTATTCAGGTTTTCATAAATTAATTACAACCCTGCAAAATATTCCAGTTGAGACAGAATCAAATATTGAAATGTTAATCAAATTATGAAGAAGAAATATGGTGTGGAACGCAATCTTAGATTGCAATCAATTCAAGAACGAATAAACGACAATCCTAATTATTGAAAATTGGAGTTTTTAAAAGCTATTGCATATAATTTAAGTTTTTAATTACTTGATTTATAAATTTTTAAAATATTATATAGTTATTTAATTTAAATAAATAATATTCGTAAATACAACTTTTCGATCACAAATCTATTCGAACAAATAACTTTTCTAACATTGTTCATTCGAAAATATGACCTTTGAAAACATAACATTCGAATACATGACCCCTCACCCGTCGGATGAGACTCCAGAGTCGGGTGAGATATAAAGACGAGTGAATGATATTGCCGTATTGTTCTTTTATACTTAAAACCAGTAAAAGAGGTCGGTTGAATCAGTTTAAACTTTTAAAGATGGTTTTTACAGTAGTAGAACCTTTCTTAAAAGTCCACTTAAACCTAAGCGTTAGTGGTGGTAATAACGGTAATGAAAATGTATGTCATTATGTTTTAATTGCACTATTTGCAATTAATTTTATTGCGTTATGTTTGTGTATACGGTTCCCGTGTTAATTTTTTTTTTTTAAATTCAATATTTTCGGAATAAAAAATACAATTAAACAGTTAATAGCTATTAATAAAAAATATCCAATTTCATAAAATATGACACTACTTGATTTTAAAGACATATGAAAACCAAAAAAAATATTTGGAGTAATGAATTCTGTTTTAAAATGAACGGTCATAGTGGTAATTACAAATATTTTTAATCCACAATTTTAATATTTACAATATAGTCTTCGTAATAATAACTAACAATCATAATAAAAATAATTAGAATATTAATAATAATAATAATAAATAATAAAAATAAAACAAATAATTATTATTTTGATTATCAATTTCTATACTTAGATTGAAAATAAAATAATAGTTATTTAAAATAATAAATTTTTTGTTAATTATTATAAAAAAAACTCAACAAAATGAAGTATGTAAAAATGTTAATGTTTTAACTTTTATAAAAAAAAAAAGATATCTAGGTAGATAAATATTATAAATTAAAATACTATTATTGATATCCCACCCCTTTTGTATTATCAAACTACAACCAATTAACTGTTAAAATAAGAAAAAAAACGAAAATTTGAAGTGCATATTATTTATTTATTTATATATAATAAATGGGATAAACCCTTTTGAAAATACAGTAGAAGTGAATGACATAATATTTAGTAATTATCAGTAATAACATATAAACTATTTTCATACAATTGAAAGATGAATATAAATAGAATCAATAATAATAAAATATAGATTTACAATAAAATATCAGTAAATCAAGAATAATACAACAATAACAATAATATTAATATGAAAGCAAATGGTAAATCGAATATAAAAATTAATTTGCAATAGCATTTAAACCTAAATATACATAACGATTAAAAATAATACGTGACATGAAAAAAAAAATCAACATAATTCACAATTTGTTTTGCTAAATTTAATGATTTTAGAAAGAAACTATCAGAGCCATAATTATATCTATTAAACGGTATATAAAATAAATTAACTTTTCTCAAACGGTGACTTGTTATATTGAACCCTATCATAGATAGCAATTCGGGAGAGTGAATGTGACCATTTAACAAGTCATAAATAAACATTATATCAGCAATCTTTCTCCTTATTTCACATGACATAAACCCTAATTCTCTAATAAACATATTGTATGAGTTTTTTGTTATACATGGCATATTTAATTTATAACTCAAAAACTTAGAAAATTTAAGTTGTACATTTTCAATATTATTAATGGAAAAGTTATAACTTGGTGACCAAACTGTTGACCCAAACTCGAGATGAGATCTAAATAGAGAAAAAAAAAGAATTTTTAAAGCATTAATGTTCTTAAAGTTATTTGTATTTCGGTTTATAAAACCTAGCATCTTAAGAGCTTTTTTCCTGCAATGATTTATGTGAGATGTGAAAGACAAGTTATTATCGAAGATAATCCCTAAATCTTTAATTGATGTAACTCTAGTGACAGAAAAGTTATATATTTTATAATCGAATATAATTGTATTATTTATATGAGAAAAATAAATAATATTACATTTATTTATATTTAATGGTAAACCGTTCTGGTGACTCCACAAACTGAATTTATCCAAATTCGCTTGTAGTCTTCAAGCATCTGCTATAGAAGTAATTTTGGAAAATATTTTCGCATCATCAGCAAATAGAAGTATATCAACCGATTCATCAAAAATAGAAGGTAAATCATTAATGAAAATTAAGAATAATAGCGGACCTAAATGGGAACCTTGTGGTACGCCAGAACTTACTTGGAAAGAGTTTGAAATATAATGAGAAACTTTAACTGCTTGTGTACGACAGTTTAAATAAGACCATAACCAATTGAGAAAAGTTCCATGGATGCCAAAAGAAGATAATTTATTAAGAAGTAAATTAAGTTGAACCTTGTCAAAAGCTTTTTGAAAGTCGGTGTAGATTGAGTCTAGCTGTACACGATCGTTTAAAGCTTCAAGTATTTTGGACTGATAAAGTAGAATATTAGTGTTAATTGATATGTTATGTCTGAAACTATGTTGATTTTTACAAATGACTTGAGAAAAAATTTTAGATAATTTTCTAGTGATTAAGGCTTCAAACATTTTGGGTATAATAGACATTTTTGAAATAGGTCTAAAATTAGTAACATTATGCAAGTCCCCAGTTTTATGAATTGGAGTGACAAATGATTTTTTCCATATATCCGGGAAATATCCTAAGCTTAAAGATTTATTAAAAATAAAATGAAGAGGCTTCAACAACACAGAACTACAATTTCTTAAAAAAAAACTGATGGTATACCATCAGGTCCTGTCCCTGAAAACAAATCTAAAGAATTTAAATAATCAGAAATGTCTCAAGTATCAATTGGCCAAGAGCTTAAGTTAATATGATTATTATTAGTAGGAATATTGGGTTATGAAAAATTATTATTAGAATTAATAGTGCTATTAACATAGACACTAGAAAAGTAATCAGCAAATAGATTAACCATTTCAGAAAGATTTTTAGAAATTTTACTATTATATTTCATACAGTCAGGAACATTGTTTTTCGATTTCTTAAGAGAATTTACATATTTCCAAAATGGTTTAATATTTAATGAAATACTATTTTCAATATTTGCAATGTATCGATTGTGACAATTCAAATTTAATAATTTTACTTTTTTCCTAAGCTCAGAAAATTTAAAATAATTATCAAGAAAAGGAAAAAGTTTATACTTTTTATGGGCAGCTTTCTTTTCGATTATTAGGTTTCGGAGTTCAGCATTTGACCAAACAATGGAGTAATTATTATAGATCTTAGTTTTCGGTACAAACAGATCGAATGAGTGGTAAATAATTTCATGAAATTTTATAATTATATCATCTAGAGACAAATTAACATCAAGATTTAGATCGAAATCAATATTAGAAAGAAATTGCGTAATTTCATTAAATTTACATTTCTTAAAATTAAAAATGTAAGGAGGCTCTAAATGCTCACTCAACAATGGTTTTTTTAAATTTAATTAGAAATTCAATAGGTGGATGATATTTATCAATTGAAGGAACCAGAGAATCAGACAAGTAAATAGAAGTGAGTTCGGCTTGATCACTAAGCATTATACAATCTAGGGTTCGACCAATACAGTTTTTTATGCTATTACTTTGTTTTAAATTTAACAAATTAATATAAGTATTATATAAGATATTACTAGACCTATGATTTTGAGAGTTTGGATCAACTGACCAGTCGAAGGTGTTTAAGTTAAAATCACCAGTTATTACAAAATTGTATTCAGGAAAATTAAAAAAAATAGACTCAACCGTATTACAATGATTAGAATACACATCAGAGGATGTACCTAGCGGAATATAAACACAACCTAGAATCTTTTTTATATTATTAAATGTAATTTTTAAAAATATTTGCTTAATTTCAGCAACCATGGGGACAGTTAATAATTCACAGTTTATTTATTTTTTTATGGCAATTAATACACCTCCACCCTTAGTTTTTCCAAAACTTAAATTACGATCATTTCTATATATATTATAATTAATAAAACCAAGTTCAACATCAAAAACATTTGTGCTCAACCAAGTTTCACTTAAACAAATAAAATCATAATTAACATTTGATAAAGCGTTACGTAAAAATGGGATTTTGGTTAATAAACCGCGAACATTTTGGTAAAACGTATTTACTATAAAACATTTGTGTTACGATGATTAAGACGATCATTTCTGGAAACTATTGTCGGAGTACCTCTTACATATTTGATAATTAAATTAGTTTCTTCGCTATTTAACCTCTGAGTCTCAAGTTCTTCACGTAAGTTCTTCATATAATTTCTCTGATAAAGTGTACGATCTGAGCTGATACCATAAGTGGAAGGTGGATTTTGAAATAATAGTTTTTTCTTTAATTTCAGTATCTCAAATGCATGAGTAGGTGAGCTAAAAATTGCTTTAATTGGTCGAGTTTTATTCTGTCCGCGAATGCCCAAGCGTATTAATTTTGTAGGTCTAATAATGCTATCACCAATAATAATTGACTCGATAATATTATTAACAATATTAGAATCATGATAAATTCTATCATTAATGTTATCAGAGTTGGACTCTGGAATATTGTAAAATAATAGATTAAATGCACGAATATTTCGCTCGGCCACCTCATTAATAATAACCTCTTCGGAACAATGTAATTCATTTTTATTATTATTTTCCTTTAAATTCTTAAGTTCGTTAACTTCAACTAGTAAGCGATTTAATAAGGCTTTCAACTCAGGAATATCACGCAACCCTTTGTTGCAAGATTCACAGAAAAATTTTAGGTTACGATTTTTTAGAGATAGACATTTAATTTCGCTCGCTGATAGTCCCGCACATTTATTGCGAAAAATTAAACTGCAGCCATCACAATTAATGAGTGAATCAAGATCAGCAAATGCTTGAGTGCAAATGTGGCAATTTTGGACTTTAGTTGACATAATATTAAGTAGTCGAAGACGAAATGCCGATTAACATATAATGATAATATACAAATAATGAATATAAACGTATAATTACCGATAAACAAATCAGAAAGAGAACACGCATAACCTTACTGTATGACTGCTAATGTATGACTTGAATTATATATATATATACTAGCTGTCCCGACACGGCGTTGCCCGCGTATTAGTTGGTTTTTTGGCATTTTCGTAGGCCATGTATTAGTGTTATTATGTATGAGAAAATTTAAAAGTAATAGGTAAAGTATCTAAATGTTGAAATTAAGTACAAACCAACATATATATTTTCTGAATTTACGTCGTACCGAACTTCGCATTTTATACATTTGAACATTTCTCGAAAATTCTATAACTTTCTTCATTACAACAATTGCAATGCAAAAAATAATATTGAGATAAAAACTATCCTATATATTTATTACAATAATTGTAATGCAAAAAATAATATTAAGATAAAAACCATAGGTTAGGTTAGTTATATAATTCTCGGAACAATTCATATCTACACGCCGCCGACGATAAAACACAAACAATAGAAAAAAGATCAGATTACAGGTAGCTATATAGATACTGTTGCGGTCGGTCACGGGAAAACCCGAAATACATCATGCAATTATACACATTTATTAAAAAGTTAATTAAAATATTTAAAATATTAAAAAAATTGAAAAAAAACTATCCTATATTTTAAGTTGGACCAAATTACACACGGTGTAAAAAATTTCATCAAAATCGGTTCAGTAGTTTCGGAGATTATCGCGAACATACATCGTGACACGAAATTTTTATATATACAGATAAATCGCAATTTCATTAGAATACTCCAAAATTATGAAATTTCAATAAAATGCTAATATAAGTGTTCAGCAAATGTCTTGAATCGCTATGATTATTATTTATAGAATAACAATCAAATAACTATTATTGTATAAATAAATTTGTTAATGTACCCGATTTAACCAAAATTTCATTTTCTAACGTTCATAAAATTGTTTTTTTAATTAAGCTCAATTATTTTTTTTTGATCAGTAAGAGATATGTTTAAGGAATTTTAAATTAAATTTTCAAGAGTATTATCAAACCAAAATAATTTAATCGACATTTTATGACAAAAAACTAAGAAAAAATATAATATTCAAATAATAATTCAAATGTCTATAAATAGCTCAAAAAATGTTTAAATATTTTAATAATTATATTACCAATAGCAAACGTTGATATAAGAATATAATGAAAATGTTAAGTTTCTACGAGTATTTTTATTTTAAGTTCAAAAATAGAATATTTTCGGAAACCTATAGGTTTAATTTTTTATTTTTGTTATTTTCCATCAGTTATTCGCAATTACTATAAGATCTGGAAAGGCATAACATTTTAATTTTATTAAACTCTCACGAAACTGAAAGAATAGCTAGTAATTAAATATATTTAAACACGGAAAACTGTTTAATAATTCTTTAATGTAAACTAACGATCTGTGTTTCTACAGGATAATAACTACTGGTTAGTTACCTTCTGTTATAAGGTACTACTATTTTCCTATTACCATGTATTTCTCCTTTTTTCTACATTAATTAATTATCACTATTTATTTTTCTTTTAGTGAAGTTTTTATATACTTTCATTACCTACTTCTATCATACTACATTTTTTGTATTAGTTGTTTAACAATTATATTAAAATAACTATTATATTTTTATAAAGTTAAAATCGTATTGTTTATTATTTGAGTTTCATTTTTACTTTAAGTTTTAATTATTACTCTTTTACAGTTTATATGCCAAACTGATTTAACTTTATTTAAAACATTGTTTTATAAAATTAATTCAATGTAAGAATAATAATTGTTAATCAATCTATAAACATTATATTGAAAGTAATATGAATTTTTAATTACAAAATATTGTAAATTTTTGTGATTTATTACGAGTTCAAAATTCAAAATTTAATATTCAGATACTCTTAATTTTTTTTTACTAGGTACGCTAATTTCTTTTTCATTAATTAGCAAGAACTAGGTATATGAGAAACGTTATATTAAATTTTCATGGCATTTATCCAAACAAAATAATTTTTTTTGACATTTTACAAAAACATTAACGAAAAAAATTTGTAATTTACAAATTTCTATAAACAACTCAAAAGAAGTTCAGATCTTTTGAAAATTATACTGTATATAATGAACAGCGATACAAATATACAGTAAAAATTTCAAGCTTATTAGAGTTATTATTTTTTGAGTTACAAAATATCGTTTTGTTATAAATATATTTTGTTAAATATAATTGATAACCTGTAGTTTTGCTGTAAAATTGAAATTTTTCGTCAACTTTTCGTAATCAATAAGGAATCTGCTGGGAAGTTCACAAAATATATCAACTAAACATAAATTTCTTTCTTTTATTTCTATGGTTCTGATTATTGGAGTACTTCTAGTAAAAATCGTTTACATAGACACAAAAACAAAAAAACTAAATGTTATTAGTAAAATTTATATACATTTCTTATTTCACTTAAAATCTAATATGTTATTCAGAATTATTAAATTAACTAATTAACCAATTTTATAGCTTAGGAAATAATTATTATTTTTGATATGTTTATTATTCAGATGCAAAAAATTAAAAATGTACAATATAGCTAGTGCACTAGCTATGGTTATGCACCACCATGGTGGCCTGGCCAGGTCAGCAAGATGGCCCACAGTGGTGTGAATTATAAATTAACTTACATAAATTAGTATCTTTTAAATTATATTGGATAAGTTTATGCTTTGTATCAAATCTATTAGTTTTTGGGATCCTGAATCTAAATTTATATCAATTTTAAAATCAACTGTTAAATTAAGGGACACCACAAAGGTATTTTAAAGCAGCTACTTAAGTCTTTATTGCGACATTCCTGCGCTTTTTCTTAAATATTTTATAAGATATATACATATACATATATATATATATATATAAATCTATAATTATAGAATAAAATATAAATGTTTAGTCCCTTTGGTATAAAAAAATTTAGTTAAAAATTATAAAACTACAAACCGATGAGTAATAATGCATGTCGAATAACATCTGTACCATAAATAAACATTTTATGAACAGTCGGATGCATATAAAATCACGGATAAAGTTGTATAAATTGTTTAGCAATTTTTAAACTGTGTACTTTAAATGTATCAATATCTATAATATAGCCACTTTACAATACTGATAGAATAACTCCATAACTTGGCATTTTTTCTTATCATTACTGATCCCTAGAAAATAATATCTAATAAAAAAGAGGTGCAAACAGACGCAGAAAATATATATTTTGATCCAAATAGCCTATAAATTATTCCATAACTTTTATGTATTTTCTAATGATAATAATTAATAAATGATTAGTACTACACTATTATACTTAGAAGAACATAAAAAATATATACATTTTCAAATTAAAAATGAAATAATTTAAATAAATACATTTTTATAAATTATAATTACATGCTTATCTTGTTCTAGAGTATCCATGTTATATTATGAGCAGACAATAAATTTAATTTAAAGTATATACTCTTATTACAGCGTTGTACACTGAAGTGTGCGCTGCAATAACTTTATCCTACCAATGTTTCAACCTTTATACAGACTTAACTGGGAATTTGACAGTACTTATAATACTTATATTTGTCATAACCACAATATTTTCTCTAATAATCATAAATTCAATAGTATTTTAGTATCTAAAGTTATATATATTTTTAAAATGAATTTCATGTAAACTAATTTACGATTGAGACCACTGTGTGCCATCACAATAGACAAAGCCCGAAATAACCATCAATTATAATTTATTATATCAATCTGACATTTATTAATATCTGACCACGGCCCTCACTGTAATTTTATTTTTTACATAAAAATAAATAAATGATGTATTTATTATTGTGTTATAAATGAGTAAAATCAACAATTTGCAATAATATCAAAAAAATGCTAAAAACTGCATAAATTTGCACTTAATTTTTTTTAGACTTTGATTCGTACTCACACGGAACAAATTTATAACATATTTACCAATTAATCCGAACAATATAAAACATTTTACAAATTAATTAACTTTCAAGGTCTTCTAATTAGTATTTAAAATGACAAAATTCCTGATTTAGAAGAAATAATAAATTGTAATGAACATTCATCAACAAAATTAAAAAAAAAATTGTTTTTATATTAATTATCATTATTCATAATTTGTATGTTTAATTAATTTGTTAATTGATGATATGTATTTAAATTTCATATATTTTTTTAAATTATTTACCTAATTATTAGCCAAGTAGCCAATCCTTATATAAATTTATTGAATAAATATATTCTATAGCCCAAACCTTCCTAATTATACCTAAATGAAGAGGCAATTCTTTATTTATTCAACCAAGTTATATATGCCCATGGCACTACTGAAAATACCACACCTATGTGAGAAGGGTAAATGTAACAAATTTAAACTCGCTTAATTATATAGAATTAATTCATTTGTGTATGTGGTATATTGCACATTATGTACAAAGGATATATAGAATTGGTAAAATATTGCCCAATTAAAAGTAAACGAGATGAGGTTATAGGAAGTTGAGGGGTGAATTGCTGCAGCTTTTAACTGAAACAGAGTTAGTTAAACGGATTAACTTGAGCTAACAAGGGATTTTATTTTCACTATAGATTTTAAATGCCTGTATTAGTAAGAGTAGTACGAGTGGCCAACGAGATAATGCTCGGTTAATTAATTTTATACAACTTTAGTTGTTTTTTTTTTTTTTGCTGAAATATTTTATAATTTTAACGAATGCTCAGTGTTGTAGTGGAAATTGAACATACATTTTTATTAATAAACTATAATACCAGAGGGTTTATGTTTTATTAAGATTCTAATAATATTTCTTTAAATACTCATGTATTAATTTAAAAATGTTTATGATAGAAAGGAACTTATATTAAGTATTACATATTTAGACATACGTGCTCTAGATATTTATTTCAATTTTTACACTAACAGTAGGATATTAAAGTTTAATTAAAAATTACTATTTACTTGAACTATACCTACTAGTTAAGAGCCGATAGCTTTATTAGATACTTATTTTCAAGGTACGGAGATTTATACGCTAAAAAGTACTTAAATATGCGCGTTTATATATGTTCAAAATCATCATAATACGCGGTATAGTATACAGAACAATTTGGAATACGCAAAAATATGCAATTTATTGAATAAAATATAATTTATATAAATTAGGTACCTATATGAGGAAAAAAAATGTAAGGTAAAAAACTTAAACACTGCACACTCATCCATTATTGTGTCTTCCTGTTATACGAGGCATTACGATACAAGCTATACAATCTTCATCAAACTTTAATCTTCTTGATGATAAATGTATAAATACTAATAACGATTACTTTATATTATGGTATAATAATAATTCTTTGATAAATTTAAATTAAGAAAAAAAAATGCTGGTTTCGGAGACCCTCGACTAAAGCGAAGCTTATTACGAGGGCTTATTAAATTTTCTCGTGTGCCGTCTCTCTCATGAAGTCATTTTTATTATTATATATCGCTACTCTGGTCGAACGATTCGTATCTCTTTTAAATTGAGCAATAGAGTCAACATTTAGAATGTCAAATTGTAATTCGTTGTTCATCTATGTCTCGATGAGCAATAAAACAGAATTTTTTTGTGTGTCGGTATCCGTTAAATCAATTTTATGTTTGTTTAAACTTTGATAGTTAAAGGTGAGCAATAAAATGCCATTTCTTTCCGAAATAAAATCTAAGATAATACTAGCACAGAACTCTAATGTATTTAATGATAATTAAGTTAATGATGTTTAAGTTATATATATATAAATGTAATTTAACGTATAAATCATGTATTTATCAAGTTTTTTCTATTTTTTTTTTCAAAAGTATCAACATTATAAATTTATTTTTATTAATATTTTACTTGTATAGTTACCAAAGAATATTAATGTTTATAAAATTCGAAATCTATAGAAAAATGTAATCAAACCAGGGGAAATAATAATCCGGAATTCTACATCAATATTTTCAAATTATACTTTATAATATAAATTTTGTGTAAATAACATAATAGATATTAAACCATACTCAATAATATAATATCATTGATAAAATATAATAAATATATATTTAATAAATGCGATATTAATATTAGTCATCAAACATCATAGTTACTCATTGCCATGAAATACAATTTCTCCGAATAGCAAATTATCTTAATAGGTATGCAACTTTTATTTGATTTTAATGATTTTGTTAAGGTGTATGATATTATTGGTTATGGTTAGAATTTTTTATTTGATTATAAACTCTATTTATATTTCATATTTTGAGTACATCGCTTTTACTATATATTTTAGCGAAATAGATAAATGAGGTTAATAGGTAAATGACATTAATCTAATATTGAAATTCGATAAAAGTGTTGTTATTCCTTACATTATATAAGATTGCCGATATCAATTGTTTTATATTGTGCTGGGTCATACAAATTGTAGACAAGCCTAATCTAACTATAGTGTTAAAGTAGTAATGTAACAATCCTACGTATTTCCATTCATAGTTCTATACAAGAAATATAATTAGAATAGTATAATGTTTTTACTATATTGAAAATTTTATTCTATTCTTGGAAGAATAACTTGTGTTGAGATGAATATTGAGAACAATGTGAACATAGTACTACAGCTAAAGGCTGACTGATTGAGGTAGTGATCGATGCTTATAGGTCGATGTTCATATGAGGTCGATTTTATATTGCATGTAAAATTTCTACAAGTTAAACCCAACAAAGTTAAGTATTTCTATGCATACGCTCATAATATTTATAATATACTTTAAAATAATTATGGCAGATCTATTAAAAAAATGTTTAGGTCGATAATGCAAGTTGGCCGCTGCTGAATTGCACGTTCGATTCGCTCCTAATTAGGTACGGTTTTTTTTTTTAATATAATGGCTGACTAGTTGTTTATAGAATCACCAACGAAATTTACATATACACAAACTTGATAAAATCTGTGAAAACCACTGATATTCAAACTATAAGAAATTATATGATATTCGATTTAAACATTTGGCTTCTTTTTTCAATATTTAAATCTTAAATTATTATACTCTGCGTCATTGTATCTATTTTGTTTATTGAAAAATGTTTATGTAAGCAAATAAATAGATAAGTTCAATAATATATTTTAAAAATACATGTTATTTTTTCGAAAAATAAATAAATACAAAAACTTATACATAGAACTCATATAAAAATTTGGTTTAAATATACGATAACATTTAATTTATGTCAAAAAATGTATATAAAAAGAGTCAGGAAATTGAGGAATCATCTTTATATATATGTTAGTATATCTTTTGATTTATGATTAAAAATTATAACATGGGCTATATTTTTTTGATTTAACATTTTCGTAATCTTTAATTGGACTACCTATTTGAAAAACGACGTAAGTCACAAAGTATCACAAATTGAGTTAATGCAGCAGATGTGTTATCAAATTATAGACGCATTATGTATAAACATTTGAAAAAAAAAATAAATTGTACGATGATGGTACGATTATATCAGTATAAAAGAAAAATAACTCAAG
Source organism: Sipha flava (assembly GCF_003268045.1). NCBI lineage: Eukaryota > Metazoa > Arthropoda > Insecta > Hemiptera > Aphididae > Sipha > Sipha flava. The sequence continues at coordinate 110,588 of NW_020272969.1, read as the reverse complement.
TCTTAAGCATTTTCACTTTTACATTACGTATTCGACTGATAACTGATATAATTATTATATATTCAATACAGTATAAAAATATGTATACTACTTTATCATATTCATGTAAAAAGAAAAATTTAGAGGACTCAACCTCACCATCTGAAATCTTAAGACCTCCTCCGATTCCAGTTCCAACTACTTCAGAGGTGAAGTCGTGGTCGATCATATATCTTCGGCGGAACTGTATATATGTCTATAAAAGGACACTCGTGAATCATTTAAAATATTTATTAAAAATATTTCCAATTTAAACAGTTTTAAGAGGAACCTTATCTTTATCGTGAAATCAGACGAGTTTATCCTATCTTAATCAAAATACTTCTTAAAAATACAACTCAAAACTGCAAATACCACAATCAAATTTTGAATTATCAGAAAGATACTAAGTTATCTTTCCATAAATTTGCACAACGTCTTACGCGTTCAATCGTTGCGTTTATTCGTTATCTTCATCATTCCACTCCTTTAGAAAATTTTGATACGTCCCTAACGGAATTTGGTTTCTTCATCCTTAGTGTTGGTAATATCAAAATATATATATATATATATATATATTATAACATGGTGTTACTAATAACCAGAAGATTTCACTCTCTACCATTAAGCTTGATAACATCGAATTCAATAGGAACAAAAAAGCAAAAAAAATTATAATCCTCTATGTGATCAGCAATGTTGGAAATAGATAATGCAAAATTTATTTAGATAAAGAAGAAAGATAATATTTCCAAATTCATCTAGATAAAAATAATAGATAAAAAAAAATATCTAGATAAAGATAAAAGATAATTTCATTTTTATCTAGATAAAAAAAAAGATATTTTCAAAATTTTTTATTTTTTGGTCAATATTTCATATTTGTAATAATATCTATGAAGACTCAATTATAATCATTATTATCAATAGGTACCTAGGTGTTTAATGTTTATTGTACTAATGTTGTGTACCATTAAGTAATAATTATATATAATGATAGTTAATCACTAAAATGTTACAAAAAAAAAAAAAAAGCAATGAAAATTGCTCTGTACGCATCAGGATGAATACTGTATATATAAGAAATTATTTTATGTTAACAATATTGTTTTTCATATAATCTTAATTTAATGATTTTCTATATTCTATAAGTGATTATGACTTTACGAGTTCCAAAAAGGAAGTATTGACTATTCAGCGTATGAGTTACATGTGTATACTAAAATCAAATACCTACTGTATTTGGAACTTCCATAGAAAAATTAGAAATTAAGTTTAAAAATACCAAAAATATTTTCCCGATATGAGAATACAAACAAAATTTCATACCAAGAAATAATAATTACTTATAAATAATACACGAATTATGATTATGAATACAAAATCTATATATATATATATATATATATATATAAAAGAAAGTCAGGTTAGTTACAGGATTAATAATTCAAGAATGGCTGGACCGATATTTATGATCTCTGATTTGTTGGATTCGTCTCCGTAAAATAATAAAAATAACTCTAATCTTGGTAAGAATACAGACAATTATCTAGATAAGTAAAATTGTATCTGAGATAAGTAATTAGATAACTTCGCGTTATTTATCTAGATAAGATAAAATATGACAAAAAATCTATCTAGATAAGTCCCAACACTGGTGATCAGTACTCGGCGGCCACTTACGTGGCTTTGTTCCAGAGCTTCACCTCGAGCCATAGGCGGACATTTGGTTGAATTTTGGGGGGCTATAATAACTCAATGTAAAATAACCCGCAGGTGCTTCGCCCCCACACCACCTTCCAATGCACAACTAAAACTTATTACTATTAAAAATATAGATATGTTTAAATTGTATTAAAAACACATTAAATAACGTACATTTAAAAATTATTAATATTTTATTTTAATAACAAATATCTATTTGTATCAGCGAAGATATTCAAAATATCATTGCTTTTTATATTTTTCGATTTATCTTTTTAAATCATAAATCTTTTTCAATATATAGTATTGAGAGATCGCTGAAGTTATCTCGAACAAACGATGTCCTTAGCCAAGTTTTTATTTTTTTCATTGCACTAAAACTTCTTTTGCAAGTAGCCGAACTAATTGATATTGTTAATGCTATTGTAAATAGCTTTTTATTATTTCTTATTTTACGATTTTCAAAAAAAACGAACAGATAGGTAATTATAAAACAACGAATAACATTTCTAACAAAGTTTCGATTATTAAAATATTAAAATATTAAAATTAAAATATTAAAATATTAAAATATTATTAATTTGAGAGGGGCTAAGCTTTCTTTAACTTTTTTGGGCAATGAAACTGTTTAATTATTAAAATAAACTATATGGTTAATAGGTACACTTTCAAAAAACACGTCAGTCGTCGACTCACGAATCACGAAAATAAATGATTATAATGTGATCGCGCTAGTACATTATAAATATAAAATTATAATCAAGACTCACGAACATAGATCTATGTTGACAAACAACCGCACGATCAAAGATAATATATATGTACTACAGAATATTTATAGTTTTGAATTTTTCCCGGAATACGACGATAGCTGTATAACTACCGATAACATTATATTACCTATACCACAGAATAAATGAATTGCAGTGACAAATATTAATTGTAATGTTATTTTGCCCTATCAAAAATTGATCGGATACCCGACGTCGACCGTCGTTATCGAGGTATAAATAAGTCGGCAGTACCAGTGGCGTAGCCAGGATTTTTAAATGGGGAGGGCTAACTATTTTTTTGGATAAGTAAGGTAAGAGAGGATATGAGAATTCAGCCTTAACCCCCCCCCCACCATCTACCACCAAGTTTTTAAACGTAATTCAAGCATTTTAGTATAGTTTTAAAAATATTTATTAATATATAATTTATAATAATAATAATAATAATTTTGGTTTCAGTGTTCAGTCACTTGCTCCACTCTGACAGCTGCATCCTCTTAGGCGAATTTCTGGCAAATTCAGTTATTATATCACTTTCATCGAATTGCTTTTTTTTATTTATATTAGCCATAGCTAACCCATTCAGTCTGTTTTCCGACATGGTGCTTCTTAAAAAAATGTTTAAGCGATTAAGTGCTGAAAACGTTCTTTCCAGATTGAAAGAGGTAACTGGTAACGTGGCGAATAATTGTAAAAGTATTTTAATGTTAGGTCGAAGATTGGTGTGATGAGAGAGTGAATTAAGAGCAGAATTCGGTTTTGGAATAGTATTTTGACTCTATTGTTGCCTCCATATGAACAGGTTAGCTCTGATTGTAGATGAGGTATCATCATGGAAATCTTGGACATATATTTTAGCAGTTTTTATAATATTTTTATCGTCATACATATTTAAATTGGCCGGAATAAGTCCTTCAAGTGGCATAGCATCAATAAGCCTTTGATTAAAACGAGCATCCATTGATTCTATTAAATAGTCAAGATACATTATACGTATAAACACGGCCCATGGGGGGCTATAGCCCCCTTAGCCCCCCCCCCCTTGGCTATGCCACTGGGCAGTACGCGCGTATATTTATCATGGCATTTCAACGTCAAATGTTTTATATTTTGCCGCCCCTAAAAATTTGCCGCCTGGGGCAAAAGACCCCCTAGCCCCTCCTAGCTACGGCCCTGACTCGCAGTGACGTGGAGTTAATGTTTACGCCACTGTAGCGCCCCTATAGAACAGCGATTCCCAAACTATTACAATCACAGAACCTTTGAGAAAAAAATTTTTTGTTTTGTGGAACCCCAACGTCTCTAACTTCACCTTAACACCAATTTAGTAATTATTTGTATTTGCATTTATTTATATTATTTAAAAACCAATAATCCAAAAAATGTCATAAAGGTTGTTCATAATTATTGTTTACTACAATTACTGTTTTCAATATTCAGGCACATCTCGCGGAACCCTCAAGATTGTCCCACGGAACACATTTTAGGAATCGCTGATATAGAGAACAATATGTGTTGAATCAACGGGTAGTATGTTTGGTGAGGTTCCGACCTGCGCGCCGCCGACGAAAACTGGCAGCCGCCGTGTACTGATCTTATAGTAAATAGGGAATGTATTTTGAAGTCATCATTGAAAGACCAAGCAAGAAAATATTAACTTAATCCACAATGCAAGCGGTGTCAGTCATACGGGCATAGACATGTATTATTTACATATTCTTCGCTGCGTCAATTGTAGGATTCCAGAATCACTTCAACATAGATTCATTAAACCGCGAGAACTACCGGCCAAGTGCGCATGTTGCGCTATGTTCCGGAACTCAAACTACAAATTTTAAAAGCTTTTCGCCGTACAAACAGGACAAATCGTCTTATATCAAGAATCCATCGCCCGCTCCAACAGTAATACAATCTACAAAACATATCCAAAGACTCCGTAAAACGAGGTCCAAGAAGTTTATGTTCAACCTCGGCATAAATATTATGCTACAGACGTTAATTCTAATACTCCACTAATACTCTTCTAATACTCTCTACTAGACATCGTTTCGAATATGGCATCACCATTTATTTCTAATTTAAATTTTGTAATTAGTCCACTAATGTCCCTCTTAACCGAGGTTTTAAACAAATGTTAGTGAATTATTATTCACTATTTATCCAATAATTATTGATTGGGTATATTATTTTTATATATTTTGTTATTGTACAAACAATTTAATTTTGGTATGTATACCTCCGATTATGTTAGCTATCTATAAGTTATTATGCAATAGTCTTGTGATGAAAGCTATACTAATAAAAAATTAAAAATATAGAAATGGGACATTATAGGATTATATGAGACATAAATGTCATTTTGAACATGATCTTGGGGCAGTGTTAGTATTTAGAATATTTTTTTATTCAGTTATGGTTTTAAACTATAGTCGAATGACTCGTAGTAGATATGTGCCGCGCCCACGCGTTGCCCGTTTACGACGTGTAGTCTCATATATTGGCCCCGTTACTTCATCGGTCATCTACGTGTCGACATCAGGTTAATCAAAAGAAGAGCAGAAAAAACTTGAATGAAACGGTATATTGATTTACAAGTTACCGCAAACAACCCAATACAGTTAATATTAGGTTTTCCATTAGCAACAATAAAAATGTTAGTACAATCGGTAAGTATTACACCTAGATTATTTTTATTAATACTATTTATATTATGCATATTACATTTTTACATTTGTAAAAGTTGTGGTGAATTTATATTTTTATTTAAATCTGTGAGACTGCGCCAATGTTATTTACCTATATAATTACAAAAATTTGTTATAAAATAAAAATAGAATTGGTCAAAATAAATAATTGTTATCTGTATTAATAATTATTTTATAGTCTTTATTAATTTTGCTAATAATACTTTTAAATTATTATAAAGATTAAATAAATGTTTACAGTTCAAATGCTTAAAAACCCTTAATTAATAAGTTAACCCCCCCCCCCAAAAAAAAAAAAAAAAATCAGGAAAAATATATATTAAAAATCAATAATTTTATGAATTAAGAAAAAGATTTTTATTTTTTCTAAAAAAAAGTATGTTGTTAATAAAAGTACGAGGGAAAGTATATAATTTGCATTTTTATTCAAACAAGAAATTAGTAGTCTTAGATTTAAATTAATGTATTATATTACTATTATCTTAATTCATTATCAATCACTGTCTGCAAAATATCCCAAGAGAAAACATTTTTCAACTCCCCCCAACCCAAAATAAAATCCTGGATTCGCCACTGATAAGCCTTTATGATGATTTCGGCAGAAAATAAATTTTTGAAGAGTTTGAATAGACAAAATGTCTTGGAAATCATGAACAATTCTTCACCGCTTTTATTAAAAATGTTATCATAAAATATTATATTTAATGGAATAAGTTAAATTGTTTTTATTGTTTTTCTTTTAACTATGAGCATATTTCAAGAGAATGATAGTAATCAAAGTCTTGACTACCTATAAACAGAATGTCTTATTTTTCAAATTAAATTACAGATGCTTTTAAATTGAACTGGTAATTTTATTTCGATTAAAAATTAACGGAATAAAAATTTTATTTTTATACATTCAATTATAATTTTTATTCAATAATAATACAAACCAGTGGCTTTCAAATTGTGATACTCGAAAGACTACATGGTGGTACAATGAAGGCTGCTTGGTGGAAGAACGGAAATTAAAAATTTGATATTTAATTCATATATTAATTTAAAACCAATAATACATTTGAATTAATAAATAAATAATAATTTTATTGTAGTATTTTACTGCCTTTTTATTTAAAATAAATGTAATTAACTATCTAAAGTTTGTATCGTTCTAATTTTAAACATTAGTGGTACGTGACTGATTGATAATATACTCAAGTGTTACGCGAAATTAAAAGTTTGAGAACTGCTGATATAAAGAAATGCAATAACACAAAGTACAGTGTATAAAGAACTAACCTAAATAGTAAATATAAAAAAAACTCAAATTCTTCCAGTTTCTATAACAAATGAACTATAAATTACTCTCTTTTATAATTTACCATTATATAAGTTTAAGGGAAAAAAATATTACGGCGGCTAAGCCACTTTATAGCCGTCAACTATTTAGGCCTATGGTTAGAGATTAGGGTTGCTATTATATTTAGGATAAAGGGCTAAGATCCTATCCAGTCTGGTCCTGGATATTATAATTTATACAAACAAGCTTTCAAAATTCACCTGTATTTGATAAAAATTAAAAATTGATGTAACATTGATATTAATTGTATTGACTATAACAGACTGAAATGTTTACAACTTAAAAAATGAAATAATTATAATAAATTTGGTATTATAGGTATTTATAATAGATACTTGAAGGTTTGTAACGTTGTTGAACTACCATATTGTAAAATTATATAAAGTACTTAAATGTTTTCTTTATTATGCAAGTTATAATAGAGAAGTTAATATTATAAATAAAATAAATATTACAAACAATGGCGTAATATTTTATTCAACTTATTTACCTACACATTTTCCCAATTTGAAACGCCTACATAAATTACTAGCATATCCATTTAATTTTTAATTACGTAAAAATGCAATATAAGATAATTAATTTATATACAAAAACTCATAATTAATAATTTAATGTCAAATTACAAATTACCTCTAGATGTATTAATTTAAAAAAATACATTTTTGTATTTAATTTGTATATTTAACTTTAATTTGTTTATTTACATTGTAAATTTAATTTGTACTACATGATCTTAATTTGCTTTTTCCTCGATTATAGGTAATACAGTTTATAAAAAAAATGTACCTATTCAATTACCAAACTTTTTCACAAAAATATATCATATTGAAACATAAATCATACAAATATTGTACAAAATAAAAAATAAGAATAGGTAGTCGTTTACTTTTGTTCTTTTGATATTTTACTGTATAGATCAGTGATGCCCAACCTTTTTCCTTTGGCGCGCAGGGTCTGTTCTAGGACTAGATTTTCGTACGGGCAAACAATATATTTTATGTTTCAAGTTACGTCCCGTTTCACGTAGGCACGTATCGTACGCGTGTAAGTAACATAAATTGTTGTTTATTTTGTTTTCATTGGTAAATTTGTAAATTTTAATTTTGTAAATAATAAGTGATAAATATCTTTTGTTTTCACAGAGAAACCAAATGTTGCTATTATCCGATAAAAAATTTATAACATCCTTATGTACATTTATAAGTAAACTGTAAGCTAAATTTAAATCCTAAATTTTCCTAAGCTACAGTTTTTTCCTTAACAGTTAACACACATAAAAAATAAAAATATTAATTCAAATTATATATAAATATATATTCTTTTTTCATTAGGTATATAAAAAATAATTTAACATATTATAATGATAAAGTATAATATAAACTATATTTTTACTATATCTGAAATTGTAATCTTCTATGTTTTATTTTTGTAAACATATCAAGAGCAGGAGTTGGGTCTTTTAACAATTTTTCCGAATTCTCTTTATCTATAGATAATAAAGCAAGGTTACTCAACCTAGGGTTTTGCATTGTAGCTCTCAAGTAAGTCTTAATACGCCGCATAGTAGAAAAACTTCGTTCAGCACTAGTTGAGGATACAGGAATTACCATAGATAATTCAACTACTTTTCTCAAGTTAGTGAAAGCTTCGCCATAATTACTTATTTGTTGATGTACATCAGACAATTTTGAAGCTTCCAAAAACAAAGATTTCCCAATTAAACACTGATTAACTAATTAAGCACTTTTTTATTTATGAAAGTGTAAATAATAAAAACAAATATATATTTGAATTCCTTAATTCTTTACTTATTTAAACATCACAGTGAACCTTTTAAGGTGAACGTAACAATTTTGGTACGGGCAGCTGCCCACCCTGCCCGTACGCTAGAACCGCCACTGTTGGCGCGCCACTTTGGTAAACAACTATCTTCAAATGGGCCACAAAGTATAAAAGTACAAAAATAATCTTATATATTGGACTTGTTTTCTTATCTTTTATTGAAAAGATTATGAATTGAAGTATACATCGTAGGTACACATTAGTTTGATTAATACGTTATTTTAAGTACCTACATTTAAGTATTTAAAATTTAAAATTATAAGGACCTGGAAAACTTATATTTGACATGTATAATACTGTTAAAGCATTTGATGCAATATTAAAATTATTTATTGATCAAATTGAGCGCAGTGACTTTAGCCATTTTAAAAATTGCCAAATGTTTAAAAATGAAACAAAACCGTTATGTTCAACAAATCGATTTGTAGAAATGTTAAAGAAGTAGGAAACCGATTTTTCATCTCGATTTTCTGATGTTAAATTACACGAAAAATCGTGGCGTTTATTTGAAAATCCATTTAATATTGATGAAAATGATGTCGACACTTTTCTTCAACTTGAAGTTATTGAGTTGTAATCAAATTCATTTTACTCTGATGAATTTCAAAAAATGAAACAAAACGATATTTTAAAATTTTATTCAAAACTTCCACATGAAGATTTCCCTACTTTAAGAGACTTTATAATGTATTTGGCTGGATGTATATATACGAACAAATATTTTCACCAATGAAACAAACAAAATCGGTTCATAGATCGCGACTTACGGATAAACACCTTCATTCAATTTTGAGGATTGGAATCACTAAATTTCAACCAGATTTTTCATTATTAGTAAAAGGAGTACAAGCTCAAATTTCACATTAAAAATAAGAGTATAATATTTTTGCATAGTTTTAGTTTTATTATTATCATTATCATTGTATTTTTTGGAATAATTATTTAAACGAATTCATAAATTTATACAAAAATAATATATGAAAATAAATAATTTAAAAATGTTTTTATACATTTTTAAAATTTTTTTTTATTTTAGAAAATTCGTGACGGGTTACATAGAATGCCTTCGCGGGCCGAGGGTTGGGCACCACTGGTATAGATTATTTTCATTTCGAATTTTAAATCAAATCTTATTTTAGGTATGTTTTTTAAGCGTCGCGAAAAAAACTTGTTATATTAATTAATGCGATCGTCGTTTTTAATAAGTCCCTATTTAACAAATGATCTAATAAATTTAAATTCATTTATGGTTAAAGGAACGCCAACACAGTAACTGTGCACTTTGTATTAGTTAATCTATCATAAGAAATAGGAATAAATCGTGAATGGGCCTGTAAAAATAAAGCAATTTACATACGCGACATTGATTATAATATATTAGTTGTATTTTATTCGATATTATTTATTCGACAATATTATATATAATTTAACACAGTTTACAGTTTAATAAGTAAACAAAATTTGATGTTAATACTGATCCAGTTTTATCGGTTGTTCGGAGTGTAAAAAACGATCTTCTCCAGCTACCGGAAAAATGAGACAAAGAGAAAAAAAAATAGGAATCAAATCGTATAATTGTACCCATGTTAGTTATATGCGTGCTTGGAGAGTGCAGACGGTCCTCGGCCATGTCTGGATCTTGGCCGCCGTTGCCGCTGCCGCCGCTGACGGTCGTACAAACCGGCTCGGGCGCTCGACCCACACATACGAGTTGATGCGCCCACCGGTCACACTGTAGTTCAGCTATGTTGTCGGGGAATTTTTTCACTTCACTGCAATAATATTTTACTACTTTTTTTTTTTAATTTTTTTTTTTTTTATCACCTTATCAACCTGTTGATCGGACGCGAAACTTATGTTTAATTATTGTTGTTGTTGTTGTTATTATTATTATGTTATTGTCGCGAACCGTTCGAAAACCCATTTCGACGGTTGTCGGTTAAATTTAAAAAAATTCATTTTTTTTCTCGTATCACTTAAAAAAAATTGTACCGTTCCTAAATGATAAACATAATCAAAATCTTCCGTTGAAGCCGCGCCTGTAAGAATAAAATACAATAGTGTGACGTGTTTGTGCTTATGTTTATGTGAAGTCCATGGTTAGCTGTGAGTTTACTACGTTTAGTGGGTACTCAGTTGTACATAATTAAGTAATTTTTGTTAGTTATTTTACGATTTGTTCGAAAAAAACACTTTCAATGTTTGTAGTTTGTTTTTATACCTGACCGTTTGTCTTGGTTTTATTTTAGCTTATTAATGGTAATATGGCAGACGACTGTGCAGAAAACGAAGAACAAAGACCAGTTGCTGCTGCTGGATCTTCCTACATGTTGGTTAGTATTATTTTCAATTATTTAATTGAAGGAAAAATAAAATATTATATTTGATTAACTAAAAATATAATACAATGTATTTTATGTGTAATAATTGTTTCTATATTTATATTATTATCATGGTGTAGTAAACATTTTTATTTTGTCTTTATATTATCAAATTTAAAAACTATTTATTCATTCTAACAGAATATTTTAAGAAAGTAGTTATGTTGTAAAAATGCCGATTATAACAATCAGCAGTATTTAAAGAAAATAATTTATAGTACCTATTAGAGATTTTTTGTTTAATGAAAAGCATTTTTCAAAGTTTGATTTTCACTATTGCTATATATATTATTATTATTTATACTATTGCTTACTACTTATTTATGTAGGTTTCATTATTTATTAAAATTATTATTATAATTTTTCTATTATTAAATTTAATTAAACTTTTTTATGAATTAAATTAAGGATTATTTATACTTACCATGATATATTTGCTATTTAATAAAAATCATAAAATAATTTAAAATAAGTAATTTTAATTTATATTGTGATTATATAGTAATAATTGAATACAATAAACTTTACATTTTTTATGTTCTAAAATTTCAATTTTATTTTACAAATTATAATAATACATTTTTATTCTTTCTTTATTTTAAGGCTAGGAAATTTATTTATTTTATGAATTTTTCTCAAATTAATTTTGAATGTTGAATTATTATCAATTTTGCATTTTGTAATAAATATTACACTTGAAATATTTGTTACCTATAACTTATTATATTTTGTATTACTAATAATAATAGTATTTTTAATTATATAATCATTTCATGATAATGATGTATAATTAATTTAATAAGTATTAGAACCTATAATTCTATATTTATATAATGTTTTGTGCTTATATAGAACAATGAAATATAAAAATGAATTATTGAAAATTTAAGTTTACTACATTCTATTTTCTAATTTTATTCTTGACTATTATACTTGTTGAACTTATCTTTATTCAAAATTATAATTTAAATGCAATATTTTTTCATTATTTTCAAATTTAACTAGTTTAATACCTATTAAACAGTCTGTTGTTAAAACAAAACTAAAACCTATGGACTGTGTTATCCTTTTTTGAAGTTTCTTAAATTATAAGTAATTTTACTGTTCATAAGTCCTTAAATTCTATATATTATTTTATATTAAATTTAATGTATAATTTCTTTGTTATATTTGAGCCTTTAAGTGTTTATTATATTATTATGAATAAAAACAACATTAATAAAGAGTTATTAACAGACAAAAACAATTAATAATAATTAATAACACAAAACCAAAGTTATCGAAAAGTTATTACTAAACTACATGTTAAATAATGTGCTGATATTTGGCATATTTATGTATATAAATGAGTTATTTCATGACATTTTTTTAATATGATTTTAATGTCAATAAATTAATTTTGTAGAATCATACTGAATTTTTTGGTGATTATTGATTTATATATTTAATTATTTTTATTTCAATTGATATTTTTTCAACAAGTTAGCTTACATTTAATATGGAAGTATGACATTTTACTAAATATTATTAATTAAGTTTATATGGTAAGACATTTATATATACTAATAAAATATAATTTATATATAGGTAGGTACTTAAATTAACATTTTGATCAAGTATAAAATAATTTTTTTGTATTAATCTAACTAATCATTATCAATCCAAGATTAGGTAATTAAAAAAATTGTGAGTCAATTATGTTAAAATTAAAGTGTACTCATACAAAATTACTTGTGAAACTCATGATGTTTAATTTTAAAGCTAGTAAATGTTGAAAGTTTTCCAGTATTTTTATAATTGTCTAAATCTAGTGAATCATAGTGATAAATGTTTAACATGTTATATATATGTTACTGGCAATATGGATAATCCGGTATTTTGCAAAATGCCTAGGCATTTTATGAAATGTCAAAAATCACACGGCAATATACACAATACGAACTTTGCCTGGGTATTATGTATAATGCCAATCGTGGAGTAGGCAATATGAAAAAAAACAAAATTGGACATCACCTTTTACCAACGACTTTACTTATCGTTTATCTTAAATGAGCGTTCACAATTTAACGCAATAAAGATTGATATTCTTTTATTATTATAATATTAATTGTGAGACACAATATTGAAAGTAAAAATAATTTTATTACAATATTGTTTTTTCTCTTAATTTTCGTGCCTCGTTTGGTGTTGTAACTATGCATATATAAAATCAAATTTTTTTAACAAACTACAAATTTTTTTTTAAAAATTTGGCCACTAAAACTAGTTTTTATCTGATGAACAGTATAATGAGTTGATAAAAATTCAATCCATAAGAATTGGCCAAGAATTTTTAAAATGTTTTTGTAAGTCCAAGTATCAAAATTAATAGTATATTTGCCTTAAAAATAATATTTTGTGCACTTCAAAATGTCACTTTTCTACAACATGTTATTATAAATAAATAATAATTTAAATAAAATATTTATATAAGAGTAATAGTATAATAATAGATACAAATTAAATTCTGTAGTATGAGTAATAATGTATAATAATTATAAGAATCTTAATGTAATATAACATATAATAAAATGTTTTGTACTTTTTGCATAATGTCTAAGTATTTTATAAAATACCTAGGTTATATGTAAAATAATGTTGAAAATCATATGTTTTATTTACATTGTCTAAAATGGATTAGCCATTTGCATAATGCCTAGGCATTTTGCAAAATACCTGAATTATCCATATTATCAGTAACATATTTACAGTTTAATAATGTTATTATATTTTTTTTCCTATTTTAACAATAACAATTATAAAATTGGATGAAAATCAAAAATTTATTTACATATGATATATTCTTAGTATTTATATTTTTAAATTATTTTAAGTATAAACTTTTTATGTTAAAATAAGACTACTTTCATGATATACTATCTGAATTACCTGGACTTACTTGGGAGATATTTTACGTTTTAGCTTAGAATAATTTATAATGTTAAACCTAAAAATGTATGGTTGATAAAAAGAGGACAATCGTTGTTTATGTTAGTGATAGTTATTTTTATTTATATACATTATATTAATTGATATATATATATCTTAATTAGAAGTAAACATGATAAACAAATTAAATATTTCCTTGATGGTTACCATTAATTCAAAACTTTTTTTTATATCTTATCCAAAATTATTTTGACCCATAAAAATATAATTTTTGAAAAATCACTTTATACTGCACTTATAGAGTATCCCATCCTGTCAAATTTTAAGTTCTTAAGTTTTGTTGTAGTGATCAATGACATATTTTATAAATGTTATGGTTAGTGTCTGAAGGATTTGCTAGGTAATGACATGTTTAGCTGATGCTGTTGGTTAATATCAAACTTTCGGATTTTACCCACTAGTATAAATAGATAATCTTAACAGTAGCAGATAAAATTTAAATTTTACAATCTTTTTTGGCTATTGACTAAAGAACATAAGCCAGCCATACAATTAAAATTTGTATTGATAACTTAGGAAATTAGATGGAAGTAAGTCATGCATATAAATTAATTGCAATAATATCGATTCTACATTGTACATTAAATATTGTTCCCAATTGTGTGTATTTTAATAGTATTTAAAAATTTAAATTCATTGTAATATTTATCTGCATTTGATTGTATTAAATTACATTATAAAGATAAGGACCATCTGTAATCATCTATTAGCGTGTCTAATTTAGTAATAACAGTTAAGATACCACGTTTAGTATTTAATATAAATTATCTTATTTTATTGATTTATTATTGAATGAATTTAAAACAATGATACACACATTTACAATAATTGTAATATTATACTTCAGTTTAACGTGTTGTAATGTAAAAAATAAATCTTAAGTTTAGCCATCTTTTGGACACTAGTCATGACATAGGTATATATGAATTTAAGATTTATGAAATCATTAATACATCACATTTTTTGTTTATAGTAATTAAAAATAAATAACAATTAAAAAAAAATTGTTTTTAAGTAATTTAAGAAAAAAGATTACACAACATTTTTAAAATTATATAATCTCATATTTTTTTCAACAATTGTCAAACTGTAGGTAAATATGCTATTTGTCACATTTGATTGTAAGTAATTAGATTTATATGTTAAATAAAAAATGCATAAATAAAAATTGTACCTATATATACGATGGTAAAGTTATGGATGCCTAATTTCTATTTAATTGCCTATACCTACTGTGGATATCTTATTTATTCTCTATTGTAAAAGTTATTTGGGATGGTAATTAATATTGTAAAAGGCTAATGTTTTTTTTTAATATCAAATTTTTTTATTTAGGTTGACTAGACAGCTCACGGTAATTTACGTTTAAATGTTATTTTTATGCAAATTAACATCTGTTGGTGATTTTATTTTATTTTATCCATTTACTTAGCCATTATAACTAGACATTTTTCTATCTATTTTTCAATCGAGATCTTATGCATGAAAGTAATTATATTGTCTATTATAGTTGCTTCAGATCAATTAATTTTTTATTCCGTTGGTCGTCTGTTCATTGCCAATGATTGCTTTTTTTATTCAAATTCAGATCTCCATGTTTGTAGTGTAGTTGTTGTATACGCATTAATGGTTCGAGGCGTTATTGTATATCTTCCGCTGGTAAGAAATCGTTTTAAAATATAAAATATTTGTTTAGATAATTTTTTTTAAAGTATAAAAATATTAATTTGATTTAAAAACAATAAAATAGATTCGAATTTTTCACAATGTATATTAAATTATTAGTAAGTTAAGCGATATAAGTGAATTATAAAGAACGTGAAAGGGAACATTGAACAGACGGGTATTGATTCTTTTCAAAACCGTATTCAAAGTAATATCTATTGTTTGACAAATTTCAATTAAAAAAAAGTTTATAGATTTTTATAAATTGGTGTGCAATATGTAGTTCTACACTGTCTATAAATATGTGTACCTATTGATTTTCTTTAAAAAAAAAGTAATTTCTGGGTCATTGAATACATTTGAAGGTTCTTATTTTGTATATTATATCTATAAAATATCTATTTATTTTAGAAATCTTATTATTCTTTTCAATGATTATTTTTAAATTCTATACCTTCTCTACATTCGATCCATAAAATCCATAAAATGAAAAACCAATACGTGCAAAAATATTTACATTTTTCGAAGTTATTGTAAAAAAATTTGCATAAAAAGTTTTATGGAGTTTTCCTAACATAAAATTATAAGAATTGTAAGAATTTTACTTATATTTTTATGTACAACAATTATTATAGCCTAATGGTTAGGTTAGATATATTACATTCATATAGTATATTATAAAGTCTAAATTTGTTCACAGTATAGAAATTAATTTGTGTTTGTTATTACTATTTTTATTCTTATGGTAAATGTATAACGTATTTTTTTTAAATTTTTTTGTATACTATATAACTTAAAACTATGTAATGCAACCAATACATTTAATTATTGTTATTATTATGTATTATTTTTGTATATTTTTTGATAATTTTTTGAATAAATTATTGTACCATTATACCTATTAGGTATATATATATATACAATATATTATAAGTTCATTTAACACCGTTTAATAATCATAACAAAAAATGTACCTACATAATTTAGTTAGATCGAATATGAAAAGTATTAAGTATTATCTGTATGAAATATTATCCATTTATTGTTATTTGATTCGAGACAATAAATATTTTAATTTGCTGATTTTTAAAAAGTGATATGAAACATATTCTTATTGTTATAAAATTTCATCATTGAAAATGAGTAATTAGGAGTAATTGGCAGTTGGTATCATAAAATTGGTGATGGACGAAATAAACTGCACATACTGAAATTTATGAAAATAATTATATAGTTCTTATTAAATATCATGTGTATAAGGCTCGACATTTAGGGTCATGTAATAGTGATACACGATTTTGCAAAACATGTTACAAACATTTTGCAGTATCTGAAGATAAATACATCGGTTTTTAGAATTTGATTTACCCTCTTGGGAAGACTGAATGTGTGTGAGCAATTTCGATGTGAAATATTGTTGAATTTCTTCATATAAAAAGGGAAGCGGTGTGTGAAGATAAATTGGGTTTGCCGTCGGTTCGGAAAGGAGTAATATGTTTTGTCCAGGTTTTGCGAATATTGCTTTCTTGTGAGTTTGTTCATAATATACAAAACGACTCGTGTTTGCTATTAGCGATTTATAAAGTTCCAGTTGTACGAATTTCTTTCTTTAATTCAGATGGAATCCATTTCGAGTAGCATTCCTTTGGGTCATCGGTCTTTGGCTACGTGTTTCCCTTTTTTTTTATGAAAATATGTTGTTGTCAGCGAGGCTACTTGAAAATAACGACTTTTGTGAAAGCAGGAAAAAGTATCTTATAGTGGTTTAGTCAAGATTGTTAATTAAGGAGTTATACATTTAGTTTTTCTTAATTGTCGAATAATATTAAAATTAAAAAAATAATATAAACAATTACTCAAATATAGAATTGTACATATTTAAAAATAATCATTTTATTTAGGGTTACGGGTTATAGATCAAACTTAAGTATAATATACTTTTAATAGTTTATAAACTTACTATTATGAAATATACGTTTTAATATGAGAATGATACGAGGACCGTTGATTTGTGCGTAGGGGATGTAGAAAATTGAGACGAGTGGAGGTTTAGGACAAGGGTAGTGGACCTTGAATAGTTGGGAGAAAGGCGAAGGATAAGAAGAAGAATACATCTTGATTTGAATATTTATTTCGTACGACGTTTGTTTTTGTATCATCATAAGTAACATAATTTGTAGTAGGAATATTCTTAAATTTAATATAATTATTATTATAATCTTAAATTAGTTTGATTATTGGTGTAGTATTTATTTATAAATTATTTTACTATCAATTATATTATGTAAAATGTTTAAGTTTATGTTACTATTAAAAATATATATTCAAGTTAAATATTATTCAAAGAATTTATAAACTTTTAGAAGCTTAATTATTATCATATATAAAATAAAAATAAGAATTTCAAACAACGAGGAACTTAAAAATTATTTTACTTTTATGTCTGAGCATTGTTGGTAGAATGATTATGATCAAAAATAATAAAAAACATTTACACACGACGTTGTATGTGCTTTCTTACTATTTTATCACATTTTATACAGTACTTAAAAAGCATTAACAATCACTATCAACGGCTTGATGTTTTATACTTCGAAAGGGAAATTCTATTGTAATATTTCTATAATGATGAATTTAACTTAAGAGGGAAAAAATAATCATTATTTGTATCTTATTTATTCGAAATACTTTTATAAAAATTACTTGTTTATATATTATAGTACATGGTACATAGCCGGAAGGTCTAACATTGACTCGACCCCAAAGGCATTAAAATATTTTTCTTATTATTTTCATCGAAAGTTTGATGGTATTTTTTTTATTTTCCCGTCAGTTGTAACAGTACGAAGAAAAAAGGGGGGACCTTCATTAGAATTTAATATTTATTCTTTTGTCAGATTTTCATCCGATTTAGGTCGATTTCTAATACAATTCATGTGTATAAAAATGTTTTGTTCATAGTTTTTGATAATCTCAAGTCCTCAATATCTACCGATAATTGTTATTGAAATGAAAAGACATACTTATTAGTTATTGCGCAGAATTTTTAGTTAATTAAAATAATATCACTTAATATTTATGAAAAATAAGTTACAATTTATTTTGATATTTATATTAATAAATATTTGAGACATGGCAATTTTATATGTTTTATACGTTTAATAACGTAATTTTTAGTTTCATTGGTTAGTTATAATTTAAAGGGATAGTCCAAATTATACACAGCAAACGAATATATTTCATATTATTTTTATTAAGCTTGTCGTTTTTCGACATTAGATATTTAAGAAGCATAATTATCTTTTTCTTAACATTATCTTTTCAATATATTTTACAATTTTATGTTTTTTAATCGTATTTTTAGTATTAGATTAGGAGTTTTATACATTTTTGTGCATTTGCTAATAATTGTTATATATCTGAAATATTACTCGGTCATAAACTGACATAAACATACTACTTATACTAACCATTTTATTTGAAATTTTAAGAAAATTTACTTTAAAAAAATCAGGCCCGTATTTAGGGGGGCACGGGTAGGCACATGCCCGAGGGCGTCAAGTCTCAAAGGTGGAAAAATATTTTAGCAAAATTAATTTTAAAAATGATGTACCTAATTAAAAAAAATAAAACAGTAAAAAAAAAAGAAAATAGTATGTCTTATTATGTTATAATTTGTAAATTAAAAAAAAAATGTATTTTTATTAAATTATAATTTGTTAATTTGTAAAAGTATTAAATGATTTTCATTTATAAGTTATATTTTAATTTTAAAGAATCTCGATTATGGGCGAAATAATAAGTATTATATTATTATTATTAATTTTTTTTTTTTGGGGGGGGGCTGAAATTATATGTCCAGGGGTGCCAAATTTTTAAATACGGCCCTGTAAATAATACTTTGTATATGCGTACAAAGAAAGGATTTTTCAAAAATTACTGTTTCAAGAGTCGAAACAGTTTTCTAATTAATTTTCCAAGTGAATAAATAGTCATTTTAAACACCAAATATCTTATATCTTATATCAAATATCTTTTCATTGTATACAATGTTAGGGCACTGTATTACAATGGCTGATTTATCTACTTGGACCGTAACATATATATTGTTTTAATTTTTGGTTTCCTAGGAAATATTTTATGTTGTATAATATGTTGATTTTAATAATGAATTATTTAGATATTTTTAAAGTAATGTAGAACATAATGGCGTTGGTTAGGAGGGGTCAACCCCAACATTGTCGAAATCCCAGTTAGTAAATAAATGTGTAATAATAAAAAAACATTATTACTTAAGTATATCAATCTCCTTTTTCCCTTAAATAATCTATAACTATGTCATTGGCAGTATACATAAATGAAAATAATTATCGTTAGAAATATATAACTGTTGTGCATTTTTATTGTCCTAACATTTTTTTGTTTTATATTAAAATATTTTTAAAATTACCCTAATCCGAAATAATAAAATATATTGAGATCGAGATCGGACATTAAACTAGTATAAAATATCATAAAATAATGATAAATAAAAGTTAACTTTATTCAATCTGAATTTTTTTAGTTAACATATTTGAAATTGAATAATTAAATCAGAATATTCGAAAAAAATATTAAAATGAAATTTTTTTCAAACCCTATTTTCTTGTTAAAAATATTTAGTAATTAAATATTTATAGTTTGTGAAAAATTCAAACTTGGGCGCTATAATTCCTGTTTGAAAAATTAAAATTTTGAATTCTAAAATTAGTATACTAACATTTGATTAACTCATCTAATATCTAGAAAGTTAATTTTATAAATAATATAAATTTTATTGTTAAATATTGATCTTGTGTTTTATTTATTTGTATAATATTTACATAATATATAACTACCTTTTTTCCACGTACTCGTATTTAATATAAAAAAATCAAATCTCAGTTGTGGTATGATTTATGTGCTGTGATGGTGTTGTAATGTTGTGAGTTCTGTTCAGATTTTCTGCAGGTGTAATATTACGAAGAATAAACGAAAATATTGCGTTTATTCAATTCTCTTTTGGTCCGCTTTAAGATAACTTCCGTGATCTTAGCATATTTTTCGCGTTTAACCCGAAACGAGGTATCATAACCGCCATTCTAGCTTCCCCTTCAATATTTACATATTTGCTTACCCTTTAATATTTATATATATATTTATACATAAATACATTATACACACAGCAGTTGTGGTATTTTTTATGATTTCGCTCACACTAATACAAATCTTCTGCATACCCAAAGTTGTAGTAATATTCCATCAGAAATAACGGTATAGCCAGGAGGAATCTCGTTGATTTTGTTTTAAATTTACATAAACGACTTTCCAGCTCATAGCACTTATACTAAAACAAAAACACCGAAAATAATATTTTCAAACCAGCTTTATTCACTAAAATTAATTTATCATTTAAATTGAAATGATGAATTTTATAATTCATACATTATACTTATTTATGATTGATATTTTATTTTACTATTTATTTATAGAGTTAATAAAATAATAATTTTACTTATATTTACATTTTTAATACTTTTTGATAACAGTTCAATTTCATATTATGAAATTTTATATTAAATTTATAAAACATTTTATTTAACTTAAATAAATTTATCAAAATTAATAATTTTTGAGAGGAAAATATTAAAGAGAATATTAAGGAGAATCTTCAGTTAAAAAAAAAAAAAAACTAAAAATTCTAAATATGAATGATGAACAAACGGAGAACTAAAATAATTGTTTGATGTAACCGATATAGTAAGTGTTTTAAAAAGCTAAAAACATGTAAAGGACATATATGAAAAGCGAATGATAGAATATTAAACAAGGTCATAATGTGGATACCAAATCATATATATATATAAGACTAAAAGGATGACCCGTATCTGCAGACAGTAGTGGAGGAGTGACCGTATCAAAGAAGATCCGGTTTTTAGGAATTAGGGATATAGGGCTGAAAACTAAGCATTGGGTAGAAAGGCATAACGAGGCATAGTGGTAGCGAGCGTCGAAATGGTCCAGAATAAGCCAATAATATTAATATTAAATGAATGTAACATTAGCAATCTAATATTTATAATTATGAAACTAATTTATTTTTAAGTAAAAGATTTTTGCATGTTTACAGATAATATTTTAAACTATTCAAGTTACTTTGTGTTCATTTTTATAAGAATAACACGAATAAATATTATAATTTCTCAGTTTTTGTTAAATCAACATTTTTTTTTATAAATTTTGGGTATAAAAAAGCTTATTAATTAATTTTTTAAATATTTTTAATTATTTTTTAACCATATAACATTAAAAAAGATTAAAAATAACGAGAAATATATAAAGATAAAATTGGTTTAGTATTTGAATTTGAAAAAGTTTAAGGTCGAGTGAATATCTCATTAAGCTGAATCCTGATATTATGGGGAAAATTGTTGTTGGGATAGACTGTTTACAATGTCCTCAATTAAACCTTCTTATTCATTTCAAAATTGTACTCGAGTACTATTGACGTTGATGAAAACTGCAATCTTGACAATAAACATCGAGCGTAATTGAATCGTATGTGTATTCCTCTCTGTTCCAGTTATTTTTTGCACATTACACGAAATACGTATTTGTAACGAACTGTAGCAAATGCTTTTTTTTTCTCTGTCACTCCTAAAAGTCGGCCATGTGTATCTTTCACATTCCGTTTTATAATTTTATATTCAAGACTCGTGTAAAGTTACACTAGGGGTTTGGAATTCGAATGACACACTATCCGGTTTAAACATTTATTTATTTTTTCTGAGACAAGCAGCTTAAACCGTCGGTGACAATTTCTTTTTGCGTAACACACACTTTTTTTTTACGCGAAAAAGAACAGAAAAATCGATAAGTTTTATCTACCTCGTATTAAACCATACTTTATTAATTGGATTATTTTAAATTTGTTCTGTCATTTATAACATCTGCTATCCTGAAATATAAAATTAATGTATTTTGAAACATAATTAATAGTTTAATTTATACATATTTAATAATGGTTTAGTGAACATAATTCGTGGTATATAAATATTTGAAACTCAAAAATGCATTAAAAATCTTAAAATAATTAATGATTGTAGGATTAAATTTCATATGTATTATTGTCAATTTTTTTAAAAAAAAAACACGATACTGTTTTAATTTTTAATTAAAAAATTATATTATTTTAAGTAATTTGTTTAACATCAAATTAATATTTGAAATTACATTTTTCTAAGGGTTAACTTATTGGTTCATGCCATAGCTATAATAATGAAAAATACTTTTGCTATTACAGTCTACAAAGTTTTCTTGTTGGTTTTGGTTAAAATCATATCGCTGTTTAAATTATATTAAAACTTTAATTTACTTGGTTCTTATTTTGCACTTATATCAGTAATATCATTAATTCATTGGATAATTGTATTTTCCTATTAGACGAAGTTGTAAAAAGATAAAATCGTTAGAAAATGTTTTATATCTTTAACAATAAGTAGTATCCCTGTATAAATAACTTATCCAATTTTAAAAAGTTTCTCTACTAAAATTTTTTGTAATGAATATTATCATTGATAATAGTGTCTATTATTTTATTTTATATACGATTTAGTCTTATTATATAGATATAAATAAATTCAGCTAACAACACGATTATTAATTCATGTCTATGTATATTATAATTATAATTATTATTAGTAATTAATACAAATAATACGAGGCAATATTGAAAATATATTAATTAGTAAAATGAATATTATTAAATATTTTATTTATTTTTATAATCATCCATGATTATTATATAAATATATGATTGATAGTATTTATAAGAAATTTAAAAATTACAAATAATACACTTATATTATATGTAAGTATATATGAATTTTAAACAATATTAAGTTATATAGGTAAATTTATATTTTATCTAATATTGGTTATGTGATAAAATTAAATGAAGACTATATTTTTTATTGACATAATTGCATTTAAAGTTTATTTTTCTATAGTTATCATTCCTTAGTTTTTAAGACCTTTGTTTGGCTTTAAATTAAATTATTTTAATAACAGAAAAGAAAAAAAAACCATATCCTGATTTCAATTAAAATCTTAAAAAATATTAGTAGAACGAATGATAAGTATACCTACAACTTTTTATTTTTTATTGTTTAAAATTTCTGTTATAAATGTTGAATTATAATATTTATTGCTTATGATTGAAATCTAGAGTTGTATTTAATATTTTTGTATATTTTATGAGTTTATTTTTTCTAAAATCGATAAAATAATGATTATTTTGTTATGATTAATTCTTATAGAAACCGTTATTTAGACTGCTTTTATAATAAATTTTTATGGTAGAACAGATAATAATAATTTAATATTATTAATAAAGCTTTCAATACTAAGAATTTTTAGTTTGTATGATTATTACATGAATTTTATCAACTTTTAAAGTATGAATTAAAATCATAATATTTTCATTTTTATTAAATAAAATTTGTAATGATTTTTTATTTTATTTCAATATGGTGTGGTTGTTTGTAAAAGTTTTTAGGTTTTAGTAGTACGAAAAAACCAAAGGGTATCTATGCGTAGAAACTCTAAACAAATTATACACAACACTAATACTATACCGTGCTATATGCGGTATATTTCTTGTAACCATGACTACTTTTTACTGTAAACATTAAGAAATATAATTTTTTTTTGTTCGTCTATCACTTCACGGCTTATACTTTTGTTTCAGTTGTTGAGTGCAGTTGCTAATGATCTGGACTACATGCTTACAGACCTGTACGATTCGCCGCCTACCACGTTAAACAGGTAATGACAATAAATAATAATATATGGTAATGACAATAAATCACATTGCAAATATGAAAATAAAGTATGGTAACAATAATCCAAGTACACTTTTAGCGTTTGCTCACTAAAAAATCAAATATAACAAACTGCTTACGATTTAATTTGTGTTATTGATGTAATATGTGTATATATAGCTATTTAAATTGAGTTTGACGGATATCAGATATTTTTTGTCGTCGTCGATGTCGCAGATGAAACATATACTTATATGCTGCTAAAGGTTGCTTTTTTGTTTTTTTGTGCATGTACTTTTCTGCCATTCGGTATACTTACCGAAATAATAATAACTTATTGATGGATATATGTCTTGACAGCCATCAGTGGCGGACGCAGGAAAACATTTCGAGGGAGGGGGATTTTCAAAAAATTAGAATAATTACCGTCAAGCTCGTATTTAAGAATTTTGCGCCCCCGGGCATATTATTTTATTACCCCCCCCCCCCCCCCCAAAAAAAAAAAAATAATAATAATATAATAATATGACACATATTATTTCGTCTATGATCGAGATTCTTTAATATTAAAATATAACTTATAAATGAAAATCGTTTAATACTTTATTTGATTAACAAATTAAACAAATTATAACATAATAAAATATACTATTTTCTTTTTTTTTCATTAAGTACATCATTATTAAAATTAATTTTGCTAAAATATTTTACTGCCCCTGAGACTTGACGCCCCCGGACATGACCCGTGACCCCTCTAAATACGGGCCTCATTTCCGTTATTTTGAAATAGTTGACTATTGACTAATGTCGATCGTTATCATATGACCATACAACTCAAAATTTAGGGAAACCCATCAATCATAATGTATCATTGTAAATAATATTATATCGATTACGTATATTTACTTATTTTTACTTACTGATAATAAGCGACTTACAAACACGCATTATTTTTACGAAGTATCGCCATCATGGAATTTCAAAAATTTGAGTTCCAATACCTCTTAGAACATTTGGAAAATTACAAATTATTACAAATTCACTTTTCTTAACAAAACATTTTTTTTCTAGCATATTTTAATCGTATTTTGAACAATTCATTTTTTTGAAGATACATAAAGTAGGATAACTACGTTTGAAATTAATCATCCATTCATTTCGGGGGTAGGGGGGGGTTAACCCCCAAAATCCTTTCCTGTATCCAACACTGACAGCCATAATTGCTATGGCTATATGACGTTTGACGCGTGTAAATAAATGTTGCCGTCCATTAAATCTATGCACGTTTATATAAATCTAAAAGTGATCTAAATTATTAAAGATTACCGTGGATCACTAAGTTATCGCGGTATACTCGACTGATTTTTTTTGTGTACCGTTAAAAATCAAAATATGTCCGTGTGATATATTTTTAATTTAAGAAATAAATCCTTAAGCGTGTACTTATTATTTGCAAGTTTACATCGCATTTATAAAATAAATATGTATTAATGCAATTATTATTATAATATTTATTTAGTTATCACCAAGAGTATAGCTACACTATTATTCTAATTATTATCGAAGTTCAAACACTAACATTTGACTAACTTTTCTTCTTTCAGTTAATTATTTTTGTTTCTTTTATCTTTCAAAAGAAACTTACTTAAAGATTATTAATTTATAGTAAAGAGTATAAGAATATTACTGTTACCTTTACAGTATCTTAATGTCATATTAAATAGCTGATTATTTAGTACTTATTTGTTTTTTATTCTTTTGCTAAAATAAATAAATAAATTCAACTTTTGATTTTAAGTGTATTAAATAGTAGGTACTTGTTTACGGGCCCTACTTCATTCTTTGTCCAGGTTAAACATTATTTTTAACGATTTGAAAAAAGGGACATTCCAATCGCTTTCTTATTCAGACTCATTTATACAGTTCGTTCCAGGAAATGGATTTATCGTTTTATTCTAATTCAAATGTATCTCTCTTATATCTAACGCCTTAGTACCAAAACGAATTATTCTTAGCACACGATATAACGTGTCCGTCCGGTTTGAACGATGTTATTTAGGGCGTATAAGATCTATATTTCTCGGACCCTCTATAAATATTGTCGGGCTTTCAACAAAAGCTTTTTTTTCGTTTTGCTTTTCGATGTAGATTTATATAATAAATGAAAAAACACATTTACATTTAGATCACAGTATTTGTATTATTTTTCTAAAAGGTTTTTTTTTCATATAAAAATGTATCTAATATAATATTATACTAATGTATAAACTGATTAAAAACTAAAAGTGATCTATACTGAAAAATTAATAGTTTTATTTTCAAAATCTATTAATAATATATGATATTCTTCCATTTTGTATCCATACGATTTTAATGCCTTATACGTTTAATGAAATTTAATTGAGTTGACAAAATTATATTCTTTGATCGTATACTGTATACGAAAACTTTTAATTCGCTCTAAATTATACTATCTACTTCGTTTATTCAAAACATTTTATTTTGTAATTTATAGTTAAATTCTGTAGGATCAGTGACGTATAGTTTATTATTAGAAGTTTTGGTTTTATTCGTTTAATAGTAGAGGATCATTCATTTTTTATGTATTTCACTCGAATAAGATCATATATATTTAATTCTCAATAGGAACACTAAAAACTGTGTAAATAGTAATACATTTGTATAAGGAAACTATAGAGGGAGGAGTAGTGTACTTGTTAGGCCATTTGTATTCAGAGAATACCACCCGGCAGATGGTGCTTGACCCATGCCCGGAAATATTATTATTTTGATCATGTAAACATTTTATCGCTTACATTTTTCTTTGAAAAAGAGATTTTTTGGAAATTCGCTATGTTACTACTTAATATTAGACAGGTATTAAAAATATATTAAGCTTTACAGTTAAAGTTGAATTATTATTATTAATTTATTTCCGTATATTTTACGTAATAAGTATTATATATATATATATATGCAGATTCTAGTTATATTGTGCTAAAGACAAATAAGATTAATATTTGATAAAGTTTTTAGTAATACACGATCTGTTTTTAACTTTACTATTATAATTAAAATTGTAATAAATTAAAATTATTTTGAAATTTTTATTGTTACATACATAATTGAAATAATTAATTTTCAAGTACAAGTATTTTTGCCTTACATTTTTAGGGGGAGTTTTTAATTTTAAATACCATTTAGAACCTAAAATGTTAACACACAACTAATGCGAAGGTACTACAGTTTTACTAAAGCAGTGTTATTTAACGCATATTAAAAAATAAAAATAAATTGAATTAAATTATTTTTTCCATATGCACGTTAACCTTCCATATTTTTGGAAATTCAACCCCCTTCTACTTAAACCCTATACCCTTGTTTTATGTAGCGTAAGAGATAAGCATTCCGTTAGTGTATGTCCTCAGTGATTTATGCTGTTGAAATAATTGTTGTTTTTGGTTATGATTCTGCCGCGGTCTACATTCCTGGATCACATTCCTGAAGCATCCCTTTTGTTAATCCGAAACTAATAACGACAACGGCCAGCCGAGGGTGGTTACAGTTAAAGCTTTTACGTTGGCCGCAATAGTATCATTGAGAAATGAAAAAGGGAGAGACATTATACGGGATTTTTCCCTTTTTCAGTGTTAAAAGGATGAAAAAAATATTTCTTGGATTTTCTCAAATATTTGAAAGGTAATACACTCTTGTAAGTCGCAAATTCATGTTACACTTCGTTTTATGATACACGTATTATGAGATACTATAATGATCCTTTTTGCAATTGGACTGTTGTTTCTTTAGTTTACCAATTTGCTGTTAAACAATGTTACATTTTGCGAAAATTGCCTGGTACAAAACTGTACTAAGTCTTATGAATAGCATGGTCACTTTCTAAAGTATAGTGTTAGTTCGTGTTTATCATACTAAAATAAAGTGTTTTTAAAACCTAAATATAACAAAGGGTAAAACAGTTTATATTGGATTTTTATTTTATTATTTAAAAGATAGTTAAATTGATTGTGTTAAATTATTTAGCGTTTACTTATATATATTTATATTTATCAAGTTACAATTTTTATCTAAGAAATTAAATTATATAATTAATATTAAGACATTAATTTGTGGTATTTTATGATGACGTCGATTGTTTATAAACTGATGTGTAAATTGCCTATATATAACGCCGTCATATACATTGTATCAAACTATACACATTCGATTTTTATTATGTGTATAATAGTATCATGATTTTCCTTAAAAACTTAAATTCTTAGCTATTTTGTGAGTTAAAAAATAAATTACTGAACATAAAATTTTAACATCTTTTGCAATCAAGTAGAATTTCACATTTCATAAAAGTCGATCTGTCCAATAACTCTGACAACTTTATATTTTATTACGTCTGTTCAGGTCATTTATCACTTCTTAGAATGTACAAAGTATTCCATCACAAGTGACATATTACCCGAGGCCATTAGTTAGTATTAATTTTGATTTCACGTCACTACGCTGAAAAGTTAGGGTATTTGGAAAAATATATACTCAAAAACAGATCAATGTAAGAGAGAAATAGTATTTCAGTTATTTTTAAGATTTTGAAATGAAGAGTTTTTATTTTTTAAGTTAAAGAGGGTTGTTTCTCGGAGATTTCCATCGAGAAGCACAGCTGTCACATTCCCATATTAACGTTTCATCTGTTTGCCTGAAGCATCTGAAATCAAAAGGCGGAAACGGAAGTAAATAGAAACAGGAAATACCAAGAAGTAGTCGCTTTGCATACTCTTTAGATATTCATTTTTTTTTGTATGTGTATAATGTAAACCAACTATATTTTAGTAAATTGCTGTAAGGTACATCGATAATTTTCTTACAAAAATAAAATATGACGACTAGGTGTAATTTCTTTCGAAGTAAAACGTAGCTCAACAAACATTATTGTATATAACTATAATATAAAGGGTATTAATTTTACTTATGAACAATTATTGAACATTTTAATACTTCTTGTAAGTATTAAAACCTAGACAAAAAACAATGTTGCATCGATTTTTATTATTTTGGTATACAAAGTGATTTTGTTTAATATAATTTAATATTTTATGAAATTGAACAAAAAAGTAGGTAAATTATTTATAAATCAAAAATAGTTTTTGAATTGCTACTGACGTTTAAAATTTCATATCAAATAATAAAAATACCATTTAAATTGTCAGAAAGATCTTTTACATAGCTAACAATAAATGTGCTCTTTTCTTCACCTTATTACACAGAGAACCCGTTGCAGTTTTTTTTTTTTGTTAGAACGATTTATGATCTTGAGTTCTTTCGTAAATTTTTGTTCAGGCCCTAGACCTTTCCAGCTCCCTAAGGACAGGGTTAGTTCCGTGTAAATAACAGCCTTGATGGTCATTCTTATTTGTTTCTATTACGGGACTTAAACGCGTCTACGACATTTTTGCGGCCACAATAAAGCGCATACCGGACTTGATCATAAATCGCTTTTATGGGAATTCCCTTGTGAGTTTACTGGGGAGAAGACCTATAAACTTTTTCACTATTTGAGACACCAGAAAACTGAAAAGTTGAACTACTTTTATTGAAATAGTATACATTTTAATTTAAGAAAAACGTATGAAGGGTTCCATGGAAAAACAATAAAAGTTATAAAAATAAAAAAATTTGATAATTACGAGTTATAATCACTACATTACTATATATATATAATTACTCGTATATCATCTTGTCATTTGTTTTAAAAGCTAAATTATATTTTTTTGAATTATTTTATACTTTATTTTTTAGTTTTTCGAGTTCTGAAACTTTAAAACTGCAATAATAAACAATTTAGGAATATTGAATATTATCGTTTTTCCGAATAACTATTCATAAATTAGCAATTTAAGGAATACAGGTTGTTATAATTAAAGTTACTTTTATTATGAATTATATTTTAATTGGACAGTTGGATGAGTATTCTTAGTCACAATTTTGTATATTTAAATTAGTTTATTTGAATTAATTGAAAATTATGTGAATAAAATAATTGAATTTCCAAGCATTTGGGTAGGTTTTTACCCTATAACCTCTTAATTAAATTAATATAAGGTTTGAAATCATGAAATTCTGATGTATTAAACATTTTTTTTTTTTTTTAAGGAAAATGTTATTAATTTAATGCACTTACAATTAAACTATATTACTACTATTACTACGAAATGTAGGAATTATGTATTATAATAAAATATTGTTTGTTGTGTTAAACTTTATGCCATAATATTATTTTGGAAACTATAAGATTTATTTAAAAAAAATCATATTGATATTCCTACGAATATATATTTTAGCTTAAACATATTTTTTTATGTTAGTAATGCTGTCATAATTTTATAGCTCAAAAATTTTCAATATATTGTCAACTATTATATTTATGTTTTATATAATTTTAGTTTTAATAATGCATTTTTATTAACTCTACTATTTGTGTTTGACTATTCTCTAAATAATTCTATGAATCGAAATTTTGTTTTGAAAATGTTCGTAGTTAATATGGTCGATATTTTTAATTTGTATGGGTATTGATTCTACGATTTGAAATTACAATTCTTGATAAATTATTTGTAAAAAATTAACATTATTTCAAACCTAATCATACTTTATTGGGTATAAGCATCTTTATTTTTGAGATTGTACATTTTCTGGATACATATATATGCAGTAAATTATTGATTTTCTATCATTCATTTATGTCGATTTTGATATTTAATTATAAATTCAAAAGCTCAAAGTTGTTTATAAATATATTAAATATTATACTATACTTTTTGGGGTAATGTTTTATGTATAAAATTATTTGAGTTGTCCGATGTATTTTATGTTTTGGTCCAGTTGCAACTGACATGTTCTCCAAGTCTTTATCGTGACGCGTGCAAACAATAATGAATTGTTATTATAATTGTGGTTTATGCTCTATACCTATAGAGTGTAGTTGTGAGGGTAGTGGTGGAGCCCCTGTCATCAAGATGTTAATTTATAGCTTTATTATGGCCATTCTGTGCCCTCTCCTCTTGTGTATACGATAAATTTTACAATGTATGTAATATAACATTTTTGAACCATAATCCGACAGACTAGTATGAGGTGGCATTGGCGGAAGTGGAGCGGTGCCCATTATATTTCATCCGAATATTGAGGGGACCTACAAAATATCGATGGGATTATTGCCTTAGTATGTTGTTTTAACGGTCGCGCAGTTGGATAATAAAACCGTGCCTGTGGACGATTAGCCACCACGGCAACCCCGATTATGAACGGTCATTTCGCATAAATCTACTTATAATTATTGTAGGTTCTATGGTTATTTTACTTGACCCCACGTGCTTATAAAAGGTCCAACACTGATGGGCCGTGTGTCTAAACTTGTAATTAGCTAATTACATCCGTTTAATAGATTTTGGTAAACGATGTCAAAGCTCATAAAACAAACACCATGCTGTGGGAATTCTGCTAAGTCTTCTATAGATTCATTGTATTTTTATTCCTTTAATTTTAATTTTAATAATTAAATGGGCGAAACGAATGCTATTTATACTTACGTATAATTTTCTTCCCAAGACTAATGATTTTGAGTTAAAAATGAATGTTTTTAAACTATATATAAATGCTGTTAATATTTATTAGTTTTATTAGCATATTGTGTATAAACAAAACAGTATGTAAGTAATCTTGTTATTTTTATTTATTAAACTACGTATTTTATTTGATAACGATTTGATTGAATAATATGTTTTGGTGCTATATTGGGTTGATTTTATTGACATTGATATGTTTTATCGCTGGGGGCCTTTCCTAAAATATTGTCTAAAATATTACGCAAGATGTGTCACACTTGGTCGTCGTTGTCAACCAAATCGTTGTTAGGGAAACGGTTCATCTTACTCGTTTGTGCTATATTAAGCATTGGTCAAATATAATAAATTAATAAAAAATAATGATAAAATATATTTATTTATGTATTATTCTATGTTTAAAGGACCTTCAAGATCTATCACTAAATTTTTCTATTCTTCTCTATCACATCCCACATACTCATTATTTGAATAACAGTATTGGACCTTTGACTGGTGAATTAAAATGTATTATGTTTAAGAATAATATATTAATTTTGTTTGTACAAGACTTAATTTATATTAAATTTGAAAAATGAAAATAGTTGTGGTTATTTTAAAGCTCTTACAGGTATATTTAAAGTTTGTTTTTATGCTTTTTATGTGTTTATTATGTTTTTATATTTGTTTTTTGTTTTTTTATTGCGGAAATGCGGTCTCTTTCCAGTAAATTACTATAATTTATTTGTTAGCAACATAGTTCCAAATTAGATTAATCTGCAAAGAAATGATACTTTTAGAGCATTTTAAATTTAAATTAAAAAACGGAAACGAACACAAACTTCATTACCATTTGTTTAAAGCGATGAAAGTTTCAGTTGGAAATTTACCAAATTTAAAATTAATCCTGAATATAAATATGTTCCAAACGAATAAGATATAGATAATTTATTGGTATGGATTATAATTTTCTATCAAAATGTCTTGTTATTTATTTATACACTATACAAACATGTTATTTAATGTGATTGCTTTGGTATTAAAAATATAAGTATGTTATTAAAATAACTAATGAGTTGTTGTGGTGCGTATTAATTAAATCAAAAATATACGAAAAAACTATTTTATAATATTAATTATAATAGTAAAACAAATTGCTTATTTTATCCAGGGCCTGTTATTACGTGTTTAATATTTTATTATATCTACCAGATGAATAAAACGTAAACATCCAGTCAAGTGTTTTATGCTATCATATGCTTAAGTAAATATCGTTATCAATGTAGTGCCTTTTTCATTCCTTTTGAGCATCTTGGACACTTTTACCGTTATGTCGGCACTTAAATAAATTGAGGTTTCCAGAAAGGTTTCTGACTGAAAACGCAGTCATAAAACGTTTTGAATATTTCTGACATAATTTTTTTTACAGTCACTTAGGGTTTACTTTCAAATACAGACGACTAGAACTAACTACCCGAACATTTTAAACTGTAATAAAAGTTTACTTACTCTGTAGACACACCTGATCCCCGTAGCTCAAAAATCCACACCTACTCATGATTCATTATACTACTAAAGTGCTAAGGAATTACCCCTACCAGTGTAAATCATACAATATACTACTATTTTTTATTACAACAAAGACTTTTTTTAGGGGTAAAACTGATAGCTTAAAGGGCTTAACAGTGTAAGATGTATTTTCTTTAAACTTTTGACAACGCATAAATAACTGGGTTTTCAATCCAACTTTTATCAACACGTACGTACCATTACCTTAGGGCGGTGCTATATCGTAAACTTCTCGCATACTATAGTACCAGTTTAATAAATTTGATTTATGTAAAACCGTGAGTATGATTAAATATGTGGATTAAAAATAGAAAAGAAAATATTTTCACTTTACACGTACAACATGCCAATGGATAGCTTTATCTAAGCATTTTTTCACTCGAGTTGAACATTTAGATATTATAATTCTTCTCGCATGTTTTTCTGCCATTTTGCTATTTTCTGTTTTCTATTATGTTCATCTATGTCTTACTTTGTACAGGTTTATTACATATGTAGAACAGTATCGTTCATACCAATTTGCAGTATTTAATATAACCTTTTATCAAATGTTATTGCTGTTGAATTCTAGCATGTAGTAACAGTTTCGCTTAAGTAATTTAAATAATTAAATTTGAAGGATTATTTTCATAACCGTAAGATTTGAAAATGGTTTTCTTAATTAAAATTGTATGATGATCAAGAAACGTAAAATCTTATTAAATTTAACCTTTTAAAACTTATTAATGTTTACTTATTATTTTATTATTAATTTTTAAACTTATTAATTTTATACCTATATATTTTAATAAGTATGTTTATTAAGTTTATTTTATGAACTATTTTAATTTTCTATTTTATATTATTGAGTTTTATTTTATCCATATGTTCTAAAAAAATTAATTTTGCATTTTGGTGTAAAAAATTAATAAATCATGCATATAAAATAATTTAATCTTTGTAAATTAATAGTTTCATTTTTAAATTTACTTTTTCTGTATTTTTAAATTATAAAAAAAACAGTTGTCTTCATATAAATTTTAACATTCAGAAGTAATAAATTTATTGTAGTTTATTGTGGTATATAAAAGTTTAATAATTGTATGGACATTTTTAAACTTCAATTCCTAGGTTTTAATTAAAGGTACTTGTATATATATTATACATATAATAAAGTTATAATTTTGTGAATTTTTTTAGATTTTCAAAATTAATTATTCATAATAATTAATAGTAATTTATAATTGAAAAATTTTAATCAAAGTAAATTACAATTTAATTAACACACAAAAATAAAAAAAACAATGGTACACCCTGTGTATACTGTTAAAAATGCAAATTTTAAATGTCTGTATATTTTTAGTACTAGAACGAAGCTTGGATAAGGAAATGATTTACGTATTTTATACAACAGCAAAACGTTTAATTCTTCCAAGACGTTTAATATGAAACACAAAGGCTTTTGGCCAAACTTTGGTTATAACATTGTGTCCTCTTAACCACATACATTTTCTCATAAATCTAAAGCCCATTATCACCCAGTCCCATTATGCGGCTAGTTCGTAATTAAAATTTCCTATATACTCCTTACAATGTGTTGTAAATCGAGTTTTATCGGTTTCAGCCCTTTCCGTCGAAATATTCAAAACAAGGAAGATATTCGTGTTACTCTCTCCCTTGGTTGTTTCCTGAACAGTATACATTATACATACACACATGGCATAATGCAATACCCGATGGGCTATATTCAAAACCCGTGTTATGCATACTCTCTCTATATCCCTCTTTGTTTCTACTTAAGAGTCTCTATACCCATGTTAATGGAAATCGCACTATCGAAAGCTTTTTCCCCTCTCCCATTTAACATAAGTATTAGGCCGTTAAGTATCGAAATCTCTTGAACATTATATGATTCTCCTGGTGTGTTTAACGCATGACAGTTTTATGTTACGATACAAACCGAAATCGAGCATTCAAAAGGATCCATATAATTGTCATTATTGTGTTATTATATCTTAGTATAAAGTGAGTTAATAACGTATAGTGTAACTCATATGTATATTATATATATATATATACATACATGTTTAGCATGATGAATAAATGTAAACTAGGATTAAAATTTACCTAACTAGAATTTAAAATAGTTACGAATAAAACTTTAAAGTATTTCATTATACGAGTATTATGATATTCATACAGTAACTCGGTTAAAATAAATAGGTTCAGTTTTATAAATATATTTATATATTTTTTTTTATAAAATACAAGATAATATATGAAATAATATCATACTATTCAATCAATGTAAATTTTGCATAATTATATTACCTTTTTTATAAAGTGTTAGTTAGAACTATGATATTGAAAATTTAAACAATATTCAATAGGTATATTTTATACTTGTTTATGTAACCGTATCTATTAATTTCTAAAAACTGTCACATTATGAATTTCGATTTTTTAGAAAATTTTTAGTTGTTAAATATAACAAGTTTATTGATGTGCTATATTATTAATGTATAATACTTATTCTTATATGCACTTTTATGCAAATGTTTAAACTGTATCATATCTATAGTTCCCCATCCCTTCTTTATTATACGTTTAAATAAAAGCGTTATCTAAGTTGTAAATAAGTTATCATGGTTATTAAGGTAGGTATATGTAATATTTTATTTCAATAAACTTTTAAATGTGCTAAAAAAATAAACTGTGTAACCTTATGGCTTGGCTTAAATTATTAATATTTTACAGAATTTTATAAGTGTATTTTTTAGTGATACTAAAAACAACACTTTTCTTCTAAATCTCTTTTTTTAAAGTAATTTTATATTTATCGGTGATGGAAGTTAGAGGGAAATGTGTGTGCATTCATTTTTTTGAGGTAATATTATAGGTCCATTACGTATAGGAAGTAGACTTCTACAACCTTGCGCGCCTGCTGTTTTTGAGTTGTACCATTAATCGCGACGGGGGGGAGGGGTTTGGATTTAAAAGTTGCTAGGGATACCTACGTCTTACCCTCACCTGGGTGAGACCCAATATCGTTTGAAGTTTTCTCATTTCGTAAAGAGTCCTCTGAAATGCCCCCACGCAGAGCATCGTTTTATTTATAGTCTACCGGTTGGTTTTTAATTTCTACTGTAGCCCTTTATAGTTGTGTAAGAAAAACCTCTCGGGTATTTTATTCAACAAAGACATTTACTTAAATAAAAATTATTGTATTATATTAATCATTTTTTCAATATGGGTACCATAAAAGTTTAAAAATAATTGAGTGTTTAACAATGTAATGAAATTTATACACATATAATGTATACTTTATCAAATTGAATAGACTTCAATATAATATAATATCGATATTTTTGTATTTATAGGATGGATGCTAATAAATCGATGTCAATTT
Organism: Sipha flava; assembly: GCF_003268045.1. Taxonomy (NCBI): domain Eukaryota; kingdom Metazoa; phylum Arthropoda; class Insecta; order Hemiptera; family Aphididae; genus Sipha; species Sipha flava. Next base: position 73,760 of record NW_020272969.1, on the reverse strand, counting down.
TTATTTATAAAACATTGTGTCTGTGTAAAGTATGTATATGTATATATATGACGTATAAGTGAAATAAAAAAATATCAGAAAATCATTACTGTTAATTTAACACTAATGATTATTTAACTTTATTGCTTTATCAATATATTTTAATTTTTTTTTTTATATATTTTACATTACTTGATACTATTTTTGAGTTATATCATAAATAAAAATTTACATTTATATCACAAAAACATTCCATTAATAGAAGAGCGGATTACAAAATTTTATCTGTGAAATTTACTTAGCAATCTAATTCTCATATGCTATAAATATTATTTGTGACCTGTTCTAGTCTTTTGAATTACAGCTAACCCATAATTTTATAGCTTCTTTGGAATTTTAGAGTCTTCTTTCCCTTACCCGTTCATACATAAAGTCGTTATCGGAAGTAAATAACACACTTTTTGCTTTTCGGAAACCGAGTAGTTGGCTAAGTGTCGGATGTCTCGCAGATAATGAAACCCCAGAGAGTAATACTCTAAGGATTCAGTCCATTATTATATATTTATGACTGCAGTGGGTGGCTGTCCGAAAACGTCTGTGATCAAACTCTGTGGAAAGCATTTTGTGATTGCCTTTTATCCACATTATCAGTATGCTCTACTCGGATTCGGGCTTTTAAATCCACCTACGTTCTTAAAATAAGGAATTTTTTCTTTGTAAGTCTTCCACGCGATGTGATGAGTTTTTCAAAACATAATTTTTTTATTAGCTTTATGGACACTAACTTTTAAATTTGTAGAATTAAATAGGTTTTATTACTTTGAAGCCCACATCCTTTTTTTATCGACAAGATTTTTTATACTATTATATTACTCGTCGATTATAGAGGAGTTGTCGTAATTACTTGTATTTACGATTTAAGAGTACACTTAATACAGGTTTGCTTTGCAAATTTATTTACATCCCATAAACTACTACATTTTAAAACCAAACAATCTATGCATGTGTGCGTGAATGCACAGTTATACCATGATTTCAGGCCGAGTGTCCCCTAATAGTAGTACACGTGTCAAACCTCGGCAACCACACGCGTTGCCAAACGCTATATGACACTCCTTAGAAAAATAAAAAATAAAAAAGAATACGCTAAACTGTAAATTATAGTTCGGCTATACGACTGCTGCGCATTCATTAATGAAAAAAATAACTACGAATTGTAAGTATTATGCGTATTAAACTATGTATTTAGAATTGTATAACTTAAAATTATACAAGTCTTGTTGATGAACATATGTTTCTTGACGTCCCAATTGCATCCAAATTATTCATACCAAAAGCATCTACTCGTTAAAACGTCTAATATCCATGACTTATTGCTCTCATGTAATTTATTTATTAATTTAGAGTAGTGTTTAAAGTTTTTGAAATAAAATAAAATCTAATAGAATATTACGATTTTAATGTATGCCACTACATAGGTGGCTGACAGTATTTTTATATTTTTATTATAAAAAGGATGTAGAGCAATAATTGTAGGATCGTTATCTCGAATAAACCGGTTTATTTGGTCAGTTATTATAAGTGAACACATAAAATTTCGTGTTGTTAAACAGAATACGCAAACGGCACATACGTTAATACTTTGCTCTTATAGACGTTTAAATGCATTGCGTGTCAGTAACGGGAGGGCACACGAACAAACCTTCACAAATCTGAATCTCGAAAAGGGTGACTTCACCCCATAAGTCGATCCCGATGACCCTTTTGCATACACAATAAGTACACTTCTAACGCTATGGATTTAGAAGTTTAGGTTTTATCCAAATACTAAAACATGTGAAAAATCTGCGTTATTTGAAGTTCATTGTTTATAGATTAAAAAAGGGAATATAAATTATTTTCAAATGCTATTTGTTACACTCAAATAAAAGTACTTACCTCGTATGTTTTTTAGTATTATTTTTACTGATTAAAAATAAATGTAATTTCTACTTCTCTAAAACGATTGAAATATATAAAACCGCATAGAAATTACGTATGTATTATATTTTTTGTAAACGAACTTTATATAATATTAATTATGTTGTGCATATCTTTACAAATTATTAAATAATTAATGCAATTATCCATATGATCTAATAGACTTGGTATGTATAAATATTTTTTAGTAGAAGATATAATTTGGTCCAAGTTTTTAAAATGATTTCAATGGAATTAGTTGTCAGAAGTTATTTTGATTTTGGCAATGTCGACTAAAGAATCTTATATATTTAAACCCATCTGATAATATTTATTTATGTAATTGTTATTGTGAGACTTCGTAGTATTTATATTTTAGATGACTATAAACTTTGTTATCTCATTATCAGAATTTTAATTCAGTTTGTATTATTCTGTATTAAAACACTAAATAATTGTTGAGACTTTTATTCACATTTTATCGAGGTTTTCCTTTCTTCATCAAAAACTATTTGCTTGTAGAGAAAGATTGTTTTCAGAACCATTTGTGTTGTAAAACGTTTACCTCTTAGTATTGATTTAAATAAATATTATTATACGAGGACATAGATGCTAGAATATTATTTATAGTTTTGGCCTATAGATAATTTTAATTTGTACTAGCTTGACTAAGACCGTAATTTCCAATATATTTTGAATCCGACTGGGAACAATATTAGCTCATTATAATCATATGAGTTTGCAGCTGGAAAAGAGTACTTTTATTTCTCCCTTCGGCCGAAGGTTGACCGGTGGCACAACGGTAATGAAAAAGTTTCGCGGAGCGTAATTTTCTTTTAATCCGTCAACACACGAGCGTCGAGATATACGTCGTTCTAAAAGTTCTCGCGGCCGTGTACAACGGGTACTTGTATTACGCAATCATGCGCGACAAACCGTTGCGTTTAGATCGTCGTAAACGTTTCAACGAGGTGACGAAAAAAAAAACTCCGCATACGCGCTTATACTCACATACACACACATATTTATGTACATATCCGTACACATCTTCAACCCGATTGCATTCGGTCGACGTTCTCATTACGTATGCAAAAATCGGTCGCACGACAGCGCACCCAGGATTTTTGTCTGGGAAGGGGAGGGCTTAAACATTTTCTTACTTTCCTTACACACAAGTAAACAATTATCGTTAATCATCATTATGTTTATTATTACCACATATCTAGTTCATAATAATATATCATATCATGTATTTAATATTTATAATTATGTTTATAAGTAAAAATTATCAAAAATTAATTAAATATTTAAATTTCCTGGGTTCTTTTTCGAAAAAATTGTTTAGTACTTCGGATTCTTTAATTTTTATTTCTCTATGTATATTTTGATTCACCGTAGTGTGGAAAACAATCTCAGCCTCATTTGTACTTACTGGTAACGTTGCAAATATTTTCAAAAATATAAATACTGATTCAAATATTTTCAAATCACATAAACTGAAAACATCAATCGCGTTTAGTGGTAAAGTATAGCAACAGTTTTTGAATTTTTCATACCATAGTTTGAATTTGGCCTTTTGTTACTATAAAACTAGAAATTTGTTCATCGGTTTGATTATGCCCTATTGGTTAAAGCTATTTAAAACTTGTAAGATTTTTATATTGTAAAAATCGATTAGAATGACTATTAAGAAATAAATCAATTCAGGGAATAAAAGTTGAACGTCTATAGTATTTTTCAATATTTTCTGTATTACATCGGTTAGTTTCGTGTTTTGTTAGTCTAGACTTACTAGTTACAAGTTGTCAATTTTACAAGTTGTCTCTAAATTAGACATGACGTATAATTTAGAGACAACTTGTGCTTTTAGAAATAATTGCTTAAATTAATGTTCGGCAATACTTTTAAGTCGACAGAGAATAGACACTACAATTTCTACTTGGTTAACTTAAATAGAAATATCTATATCTGTCGTTTGAAATACAGTGGTCACCGCTTAATGTAATCACGGTTAATTTTATCAGTCGTTTATTGTTATCGAAAAGTATAAGTACGGGCCGGATGTATACTTATTTGTGTAAATTATGACGGCTATTGTAATCAATACGCCGTATAATATTATCAATTTGAGGTCATAAAATCATAATTTTGTAACATACAATCAAAATTTTCGTCGAATGTCTCGAATATAAATGTCTATACTGTTATTTATTTACCGTATATTTATCTACCTTTCGTTCGTATAGCATTAAGACAGTACCGTCGCTGTCTGTCGACCAGTATCGCGTTTGTATGCATCGTGTCGCGTTTGAGTAAAAATGAGTGAAAAACGAAAAAGAAATGACGTAACAATTTATGAAAAAATTTCAATACTATAACGTTACAACAATTTACCAAAAATGGGACAACGAGAAGCAGCTATAAAACTACAAATTTCGGAACCATTATTGTGTAAATTATTAAAAAAACGAATTGAAATAGAAAATTCAGCAACATTTAATAAAAATCCAAACATAAAGAGTATACGCAGTGGGAAAGAAGAACAGGTTGAATCAGCATTATTATTATGGTTTATTAATGTTAGAAAAAATTATGCATGCATTAATGGTTCAATATTGCTTCAAAAAGCTGTAGAACTTGCAAAAAAATGGGTATAGAAAATTTTATTGCCTCAGAAGGATAGTTTCATCAATAAAATAATTATATTTTAAATAATTATGTATTATGATTATAAAATTTGATGTAACACTACATTATTTATTTTTTTTATTTAACGTAGGTTTTATTATTATTTATAACTTTCATTTAATGTTATCAATCGGATTATGTTATCAGTTATGTCCCGTACCAAAGTGATTACATTAAGCGGCGATCACTGAATTTTACTTATTGGTAAAATGTACTTTGTTAATTTGTTTATTAATTGATAGTATTTTTCCTGACATAACATCCATAAAATGATTAGCTTTTAAATTAACTTAAAATTTAAAAAAATTAAAATGTTCATAATTTCTGACAATATCAGATGTTGACGGAGGAGCAAATAGTTCTTGAGGATTGGACGACTCATTGATTCTTAGAATTTTCGGTTTGGTACTGAAATAGTACTAAGTACAGTACTACTGCTATCAGCTGGTTTGCTTCGTTTTTTATTAATTTTGACTCAATTTTTTTTACACGTACGTATTCAACACAACTGTCGCAACGGAAAAATCGAACGGACTGATTTGTCCAAACGATATTTTTATGCCACAGATCACAGATAGTTAACATTCAACAGTTTTAATTGTTATTATTATCGTAGTTACCAATCAAAGTCGATAAACCAACGTAATCGCTAGTAGCAGTGGCGTATCCAAGATTCATTTAACGGGGGTGTTTTAAAATTTAATAAACTTATGGTAACTGGGTGCTCTGACCACCCCCGTATTACATTAATAAATACCATGTATATATATAAATTTTATTATATTAATAAAAATGATTATATTAAGACAGTATATGTAAAATATACAAGTTGTATACAATGTTTATTCAAATCATACTGTAAGTTTGCAATTTGGTGAAATACCATGAAATTCGGACAAAGGGGGTGTTCTAACACCCATGTCCCCCCCCCCCCCCCTAAATACGGCCCTGGTTAGTACCGATCTGTAAATCTAAAAATAATTTTCAACCAAATAAGCGATCAGCGATCGCACAGAAACTTTATCACGTACTAACTAACATATTAATAAAACTTTGAAGAAAAATGTCGTCTCTCATACGATTGTGACGATATATTTGTGCCGATTTGCTATAACGTATAGTAGAACGTAAAACATTTTTTGGGGAGGGCGTCAGCCCCCAAGCGCCCTCCCCCTCATGGGTGCGCCTCTGGGTCAACCGGTGGGATACGCACGCGCGCGTACATAAACACACACACGCAATAATACAAGTCGTAAAACGCTGGCGATCACGGTGCACGATATTGCGTATTATTTTACATTGTATACGTATTTACGGTCGGGGTGATTATCCGGTTATTGTGCCACCTATACGCGATGTTTATCGTCCGCGTTGTTACTATCATATTCCGGTACACACGTACCGGAGTAGTGCAGCAGTGCCGTTGCACAGGTATATTATCGTCGCGCAGAGGAAGGGGTACGCGCGTGTACACGTACGGTACGCACACACGGCACTCGACGCTGCGGCCGCACGCCTACGTAGATGTGTCCCCCGCTTGCGTGTGCGTGCGTGCGTGTGCACGAGTGTGGTGCGCGCGTTCGTATCGATCGGGTCGGCCAACCGGTTAGTCGGTTCCGTGCGTGTGTCCCGCGTCGTACCGTCCTAGTGTGCGCTCCGAGTTCCCTCTATACAAGACCTCGTGCGTGTGTGTGCGTGCGTCCGCGCGCCAATTGCGTGTGACCGCGATCGTCCGTTCTTGTCTGCGCTCGACGAACAGTTGGTGTTGGTTTTTTTTTTTTTTTTATTCGTTTTCTTTATCTTATCCTACAACGTTTTTCGCCGTCGGTCCCCTGGATAATATGGTAAACATCAACTCCGTAATATCGTTGTTACGCTGAAAAACGCATGCGGTCGTGTACGAAACGGGGTGAAACGAATGGAACGTTTGATGTACGAACACATCGCGGGACTTCGTGTGTTTGTCGACTTTCTCACGATTGTTTTTCTCCTTCCGTGTCCGAATACCATCGGTGGTACATCGGTACATACCATTTTATAATATGGTCATCAGATTTTATTTTCACTGGTTACATTTTTTTTTTTTTTTATGTGTGTGTGTGTATTTGCAATGAGTCGAAAATTCCATTCGGTATGTGATAATTGCGTTATTTCAAATATATGGTAATCTTAATTTAACAGTAAACCGGAAGCAGAAAAAGGAAAAAACTGTAGTATCTCGTTTCCACGCACGACACCACGTTATTTGCTGGCAGCCGAAACCCCATAAATGTGTACGCCGATAAACGCCAGAAAAATATCGTAGGGATAATTTTATTACTCTTTTACTCCACTACGAGTCATGTAGAGTGAAAACCAATATTTAACTTTTTATACCCAATGTGTGTGACCAGCCGCTTATTGTAAGATACGACCTCTTATTTTTATGACAATGTTTATACTGATGATAAGCGGTTATCTCGTTTTTTGTCCTTTTAACCTGTCATAAACCCAAAATCGTTTACCGACCGCAGTGCGTTAATTCCGTATTATGCTGTGTACAAATTCGTTTTATGCACATGTGTATTAAATGTAGATGTTTTATGTATCTTCCACGCAGCACTTATGAAGACGACACCACCATGCTGATAACCCGTTATACTTCTGTGTTAATAAAGACCACAGAAAATACTATGGTATCTCCTACGTACGTGCCTCCTCATAGGTGAGTCAACTTTGCGATTTTAGTTTATGTTGTGTGTCTGAAAACAATTTTGATCTACCCGTATAGTGTTCAGTCTAAGTTATCCAATTAATTGATCACATTGTTTTGTTAGTCTTCGGGGCAATAGAGATTATAATAATACGAATTTGAATATAAAAACCTAAAAGAGGAAAACATTTATTTTTTAAATTAAAAATCTTTTCATATTGTAATTATGTTTTATATATATTCATAAAATCATAATTAGTTATAGCAACAATATTTCTCTTATTTCTCTAGTCGTTAAAAATAAATAACATTTATGCACATAATTGAAATAATATAATAAATTAATAATAGCTTTTCATAAATATCGCACATGAGTTTAGATAATTATTATTTGTGCACCAAATGTGTAATCAGGATATAATTGAAAATTATATTTTGATTTTGATGTACAAGTCCCTTTTGAATGTAGAGACGTGTGGTATTTTCATTAGCTATTTTTCACGCACCGATAGTTATTCGCGGCGACCGCGGCGCCTCGCTTGCGTAAAAGGCACACACGCGCACTGTATATTATGTACAAGTATATATATATATATATATACATTTATGTACTAGTAATAATTTATACAGTCTCGTGTCCAAAACAGATGTTCCGTCGCCGTCGGTCAGCGACAGGGTTGGGTAAAATGCGGGAGATTAAGTTCTGCGCCCTATTGTTCGCGTGCACACCCACACGTCATACACCTAATTAATCATCTGTATACCTAGTATATAGCTCATGCCCACAGTATACGACAAGGAGGATATTTAATATTGTGTTTGCGGAGAAAAACAGTTAAAAAGGAATTTTCCTGTATAATAAACGAACCCCCCCAAGGTGGTGTGTCGAAATTCAATAGAAATAATTATAAGCCGACAGGTTTGTAAACCCTGGCCGGTGGTGGTTGCGTATAGGAATTCGAGGTATGCAAAAGATACCGCGGTCGAAATTAAATCCAGACATCGTTGTTCATTCAGTGTTGGAACCAATGGAATCTCATAAAACGGTTGCTGCAGTGTTTGTAGATAGAAGTCGCACATGTGTTGTTATTGCTGTCCCGCGTTCTGGTTTTTGCGTAGAACAAAATATCACAGTGTACTATCATACATTTTAAGGGATTATTTTAGGATCTATAGAGCATTGAAATAAAAATAATAATAATAAAATCTCATCGTTAGGCTATTTATGTACATATAAGCACAATGAAAACAGACATCGTCACATATTTAGCATATATTTCAAGGACAATGATAAATTAATATTAAAAAGTAACCTTACATTAAACTATGGAAAATATAGACGATTTTTAAAATAAATCGTTGTTCATGATATGACATTTGAGTAATTATTCATTCCAAATTTTACAGCACATAATATGCACTTGACATATATAGACGTTAAATAATAGCAGATATATTGATCAACTTGCGCCATGATTTGGTATATCTTAATTTAAACGCATTTAGTAATTAGGTTTATGCATTTGGTGGACACGTTTAGAAAGGCCCTGCAGCGAGGTCGACTTAGCCGTATAGTTTCTCGTAGGTGAGTTAAGTGTCGTAGACGTTTACGAGTATTTGTCTCTGTCCCCTTTATGCATTTGTCCTCCTAGAGTTTGTTGACCAAACAAACATAGTCGTACGTTTGAATCAGAACTTCTGAGTTTTTTTTAGCACTTTCTACTATACACGAAAGCAAAAAATAAACGCGTGCAAAGATTTCAAATGAATTGTTGGTTGTTACAGGACAGTGGACAAGCACTACACAAGCAAACAATATTACTCACCAAACCTCACAGCATTATGTATGTAGACATAATATAATCTTGACAATGGAAGGGATAATGAAGTAGTGAAGTGAACGTGGCGACATCTAGTCTCACTTCTTTTAAATTTTTTTTTTCATATCAAGTGGCTTAGTCATTGTTATGTCGTAGACCTTATGCCGCGATATAGTAAAACCATCTGACAATAAACAGCGTTTCGACGGCTATCATCGCTGCTGCCGATCTTGATTATTATTTATGTATGCATTGTTGCTGTAACGTGTATATTTTAACGTGCCTGTATGCACTCAGGAAATTAGGTCGTTGGACTAGGTTGACAAAGCACGTTTTCCCGTGTTAACAATCTCCAAAATTGGCCATTGTTTATTTTCTCCAAATAATGAATATACAATGTTCGTGATAGTACTCGTTCCAATGCTGGTCAAATGTACTTTTGTTCGAGTGGTGTTATTGGTAGTTCCAACGGATCCGGTATAACACTATGCGTACATACATGAGATGTGAATCACTTTATCTCTAATCGAGGTCGGCTAGTTACGTAAACTTTTAATTTCTCACGGTAACGTATTCTTGGCGATTTGTTATTTAGTTGTTTATACGTTCGTATTATATTTGTGTAGTAAATATGTTTATTTTTCAACAACTACCGTTTTTGGAATTGATGACGCTAATTAGATTAAAAGATTTTATGAAGATATCACATGATAATTTGTTAACATACGTATATAACGCGGAGAATCATATTGTATAGTATGTTGTGTTATTTCAAAACTATATCATGTGTAATACTACCTACTCAACTGTTTTTTATTCTCATGTCTCATGTTAAACTCTGTTAATTCCACGATTTTGGCTGATAAACTGTGTGAACCGACATATACACATTATACGTATTGCAAGGTGTCAATTATATTTATAATATTTTTATCATTTATTCTAGATCGATGCTTAGTTAAGCAAAACAAGTTAAATGGTAAAGGTTTATGTGTTGTACACAGATCAGTTACGTAGAAGATAAAATAAGAATCCACCTGTTTTATTTGTGTTCTAAAAATCTTATGAAGAAATTTAGATTTGGATATGAATACCACAATGAAAGGTAGTTCTTGTAGCATTTCACAAAATAATAAAATAATGTTGAGTATTTCAAAAGACCCTGAACATAGTAGTTTTTTCTTTTTTTATTGATCATATAAAACATCGGCGGCAATCGGCCATTAGTTTTTTATATATACATTGTATTTTTACACTCAGTTTTTTGTTATTAATTTAAATTTATATAATCTTAAATTTGATTATATAAGTTAATTTGCTTAAAAATATAATATATTATATATTACATAGTAGTTTATTTTATTAATTAATCATTTCCACATAATTCAGTTATTATTTCAACCATTATTATCATCATTCTGTGTCTGATTATTTAATGAAACGTCCGATGATCAGTTGTATACTCAGTATTATGTTATATGCATAGTACCTACTTGACATTTTTTTTATATGTGTATTGTATTTAATTTTTTTAAACAATCCACATTCAATGTTAAATGCCACAGTGGTCATTTTTCTTTTCAATTTATTTATATACGTATTACACACACAAAAAATTATAATATTGTGTTTACTTAATACTATGCACATATTGTACTGTACACGAATTATCACACTGAACAATAGCGTTATCGAAAATAATAAATGACTACCGTTTCTAGTCCTTGAAAACAACGGAAGCAGGAGTAAGTCGATTTTGCTATCGTGTCGTCTTTGCGTCTTATGATGATGATCTCACCCGGCAGGATTAGACGTAATTGTATTTGTTTTTTTATTTTTTCTCGTCACAATGACAATCTCTCAATAACGTTCGTTGGTATTACGACTTAGTCATTTCAATAGAGTTCATATTTTCTTCTCTTTTTTTTTCTGTAACACGAGTTTGCATAATGTGTATTCTACTGTCTTATATTTTAATATTATGCATGCGATTCGTGAAGCGATTTTATAATAATCGAAACGCATTTCCCAGTAATAGTCATCATCCGACCGCCGCCGTCGAGTATGTAAATCAATGTTCCTCCAGACAGTCAGGCATGGCAAAACCAGTTGGTGTGGTTTTTTTGAAATTCGAAAGCAATGTATTACAACAACAAAAAATTAAAATGTTTAAACAATATGATAACATGGACTCATTGGTTATTATTAACTGTTATGTTATGATAAAATATATATCCTACGATTGTAAAAGATCTATTTAATTTTATATTATGTAGGTGTACCTGTATCACTTTTAAATACGATTATTGACTGTGGATTACTAAAATTAAGTAACAGTTGTACTTCATACCTGAAATTAGCTGTAGGCTTATTAATGACGTTAATTACTTTTTTTTTCAAAAAAATTCCACGTTGTTTAGTGTCATTGTTACGAAATATTTAAATATTTAAAACAAAATAGTTTGAATTTTGTGTAAAACAATTGCATTCATTTTATCAATATAAACTATTTATTTATATATTTATGAGTATTAACCATTTAATATCTATTATATTTTTATTATTTTATTATATATTATGTATTTTTTTTAAATTGGATTTTGCGTTAAATGTTTATCAAAAATATTAATATCAGCTGTACAGCTAATTACTTAAAATATAAAGCAAATAGATTTATCTTTTGTGAATTATTCACAAAGTATAAGTTCACGAAGTGTAATTATTTTTGTTATTTTTCTACGTATTAAACTTGAGTTATACAAAGTATAAATTAAAGTCAGTAAATTATCAGTGTTTGATATTTGAGTGATGCATTGGACAAAAATATGTATGCGTAGAAAACGTAAAATATTAATATATTTCATTGGCTCGTATAACTTCTATAGTGTTGAATTTTAAATCAAATCAATTACAGGTTTGATATTCATTAGATATTTTTTATATTTTCATGTTTTCAAACATAAATTTATAACTAATAAGATAGCGTTACACATTTAGTTTTATGTTGTATTTTTACACTCTACCATCACGCGGGTTGTCAGTGTTTTTTTCTTTCCTTATTTGTTGATCCCCTTAGAGACCATCTGTAACCGAGATGGGCCCGTGCTCGGAGTACTCAAATATTCAGGCGATTTTTTCCCCGTTTAAAAGCAATCACTAGCAACCGGCAGGTCAACCGAACCAGACTTGAATACCTAAACAGACGCATCAACATGTGCCCAGGGGGAATAAATGGTATTGGATGTGTTATTCGTGCACCCTGTGTAAACGGCGAATGATTTAAAATGTCACTGTGCCGATTGCTTCTTTCAATGTGTCTGCTACACCTTTTTTCATCGGTTTTTTTTTTTTATTTATTATCAATTTTTTTTTCCTCGCCATGTTGAATATTTCGTCAAGCAAAAGTCTAAGATTAAAAGGTTAGGTAAACCTATATAGAAAACTGTAGGCTGAAAGCCATGTGATTGAAATGGGTTTCTAAGAAGGAATTTAATATTCAAATTGTTAATATAAGAAAATAATAACTATAACTTCAGTTTCCTATTGGATCTATAACACACTTTTTTATGTATTTATATATATATATATATATATATATATATATATATTATACTTTATTGACTAAAATAATGAACGTTTCGTTACGCGTTTATTAAATAACATAATGATATGTCTTAAAGTTTGGTGTATTTTAAAAAAAAAATATGATTGTACCTATTTATATTTTATTGTTTGTTGATATCTTATTAGTAATGTGCGTATTAGTAAAATGTGATATTTCATGTCTTTTGTGTTCGTCCTACATAAACCAGTGATGCAAAATAGTTACTAAATTTGTAATTTGAACTTGTATACCCCAGAAAGAAGATTGTATACAGCAGCGTTTCCTAAACTTTTTTTCTGCCAGACCCTTTAGAGATAATAAAAATAATCGCGAACCCCTTATTACAAATAAAAATTAAAAAACAATAATTAATAATAATACTTAGTATATTTTAAATTTTCGTTCGTGGACTTCCTCCGGTATACATGCGGACCACAGTTTGGAAAACACTGGTATCATAAATTATGAAAAACCAAAAATAAATTTTAATCTAAATTTTATTTGCCACAATTTGTGGAATAATTGAAAAATTAAATTTTCTCGACTTTGGTAATATTTCATGAGATCGAAGAGAACGATGATATACAATACATGAATATAAATCCATTTTTGCTGAGCAAATAGTAACTTGAATGATTTATGTATATGATTGTATACCCTACGTTGTTGGTTAGTGATTTTTATACTAAGGCTCAACATTTTTTATTTTACCACCGTCGTTATTATTTATTGTCGTCGATGACCAAGTTATAATATTTATTATAATTATATTTCGTTAGTAGTCGTAGTCAAAAGTGAAATTGCTGGTATTTATTTCTTTAGGTCCGCCCAGTGGTGTATTTATTTTTATTCATAGTTTAATTAGATTATTGAATATTTTACTTCTAAAATTGTAATTTTGCAATATATGTATATAAATTATGTCAGTATAATATTTATAGTAGTTTAATGTGTTTAATAAATCAATCATCGTCATAAATACATAAACGTACCTATGCAACTTTGGTCGTAGTACAATAACATTTCGTGAACGACTGAGTTGTATGTTAACGGACAACTGAACTTTCCAAATCTAATCAAAGTCAGTTCATTTTTAATTATACACAATCCGTTGATCTTTAGCCATCGTTCATGTATGTCGAATGTGTATACCGTATACAATGCGCAAACTGAATTTAGTAGCATATATTTTATGTGTGGTCGAGAGTCTTAGTGCTTTTCAGTGTTAGCAAAAGTTTGTTTCAACCACTATTTTGGCGTGACGCCCCGTGGCTCCAATGCCAGATAACATCTTCGAGCGTGTTCAGTAATCTCGAAAACTCTAACCTATTAAACTAAGAAAACGAAGTCGATGGTTATAAATTATAAACTAAAATATTTATTAATTTTCATTATTATTATTATAACTATCCTGCTCAGTATTTTATTATCTTATTTTATTCTATGATTAAATTCATTTTGAACTGTAATATAAATAATTATATGTAAGTACATTGTGTTTTTTAACGTATAAACACAGAAGCAAAGTGCCCTAGAAGGTTCGATATTATTACAAATCTGTTTTAAATTACATGAAAATATTAGTTTTCTTGAACTTGAATTTGAAATCATTTATCAGTTAACTAATTGATAAAATAACAATATAAGCTTTATAACTTAACACTATATACTTTGAAACATAAAAATGTGATTCTCAAATGAAATTTACATTAGATTATTGTAATACTGTTGAAAATAAATATTTCATTTTTATTGAAATATATTTTGTGGTTTCTATTTTAAGAAAACAGTTCAAAAAGAAAAGAAAAATATTTTTACCTATACATAATTCATTTGATTTTGATGTGAATGTATTCAAAGAAGTACCAAATACGTATAATTTAAATGATCTTTCAAGCGTTTAACCTGACTACAATTCTATCTGGTAGTTTTCTGGGAGTTTTTTCTATAAATGGTTTCATGTTTTATTATTATTGCGTTGGGATTTCGTTATAATGTGCTGAAAACATGTATTTGACGTATTTTTAAAAAACATCTGTAGTTGTTTCTTATCTACTACTATTGAATTTTTGAATGGCCTTAAATGGTTTGTCCATAAATTTGTAGAGTTTTATTTGCTTTAGGCCATATTTTTGTGGCGTTTGTAATAAAACATTTTACTTTCAAAACGAAGTCTTATGAGAATTATTCTTTTAATTTTATATCGTTTCCAAAAAACTATTAATATTTCTTACATGTTTGGTAATGCATTATTTAGTAAATCCTTTATAAACTTACTTATAAGTTAAGAACTTTTAGTTGAATAAATTTAAGTAAAAAATAACATAATGAAATAATAAATATAATTTTTTAATACTAAAATTATTAGCATTTTTGTCTTAAAGCATCATCGAATATTTCTGAAAAATTATTTTTTGAATACGTATATAAGAACATTTTCGAATCAAAACCATTATTGTAGAAATGTATTAGTAGATAAAACACGTAAATTTGTTTTTCTTTTAATTTTTTTTCAGTTATTTGTTTTACTTCTACCTTTAATACCTTACATCCAACAGAAGCATAATTTATATTATAATATTGCTGTCACTAATTATTATTCATTTTCACAATAATTTTTACTATTATATACTTATACTTTATGCCGTTGAAATGAAGTTAATTTGAAACAAAAATGCATAGTAATAATGCTATATGGAAATGGAAAACAATGTACCGGTTCCGTTTCACCATTTCCTATCGTTGTACTCTGTGTAGTTTCGGAAAACTCGTCAGCTACAAAGAATTTGCCCTTGGGAAAATAGACAAACAATGTAATTCAAGCGGAATGTCAAGTGTTTTTTTCTTTTTACAGTGTCGAACTGTCAATAGTTATTTACCGATAATAATCGACTTCTGTCAAATAAAAAAAAAAAAATTGTATCCAAATCTTGCCATTTTTAAAATTCAGTTATTTATTTATTTGATGTAAGTGAGTTATCAAATATAAAGTATCAAATATAGCTCATTCCCGGATAGAAAAATGCAATAATATCTAATAATCGTCCTGTTGTTTTTGAGTCAAAAAAATCTATGCTTAAAATTGATATGTAAACGCCGTGCTATTAAATTTTTTTTAACGATAGGTCTTCGGAGTTATTATAACAAAGACAAATGTACTTATAATTTTGTAATTTCACGGTATATGATTTCTGTTAAAGCCACCCACAATAATGACTGTGCATGAAGATAACATCTTACTAAAACGCAAGTATGAGTTGACAATGGTCTGTATTATTTTTCTGCCGTGCTAATTCCTACTGCCGAACTAGTGTTGCGTTTTGCCTCTTTTTACCGTTAATTTAAAAAAAGACACTCCCAATTTTCTCCGAATTTTATGTTTTCATTATTATTTATTACCATAACCTTTTACTAATATTTTATATTTCCAAGAAAAAATTCCCTTTTGTAGGTTCTATTAACATAAAAAAAAATGTTTTCCTACATACTATAACCCATATTAACATGTAACATATACAATACATCGGTTTAACGATGCTTATGAAAATTTCATGCACACAAAATCTTATTGAGTTATTACAATATGTCTGTATTTTTTTATTTTCATTTATTAATTGTATTTACATTTGAATACATTTATTTCTAATTGGGATAGATAGTAGTAAATCCTGTGTGAGGTTATATTCAATTTTTCATTTCACAAAAAACTAATAATGAGAAAAAAAATAATTGCTCAATATAGGTATGTATGAGTATGGTTTTGTTTCGTAAATTAGCCTGTACGGCATATTGCTCATGGTTGTTTAAATAGTTTTCAAAAATAAAAATTATTAAATATTTTACCTGTGTATTTTACAGATTTTTTTTTAACAATTGGTGAAACTATATTGTAATCGAAGTATATAGCAAACGGTAGAAACGGGTTTTCATATTTATTAACAAAAACAAAAAAAATAAATAATATATTCATGATCGAATAATATGTATGTGAACATTAAATTGAATTCCGCTCACATTATCTGTTTAAAAATGTCACATCGAATTCCTGTTCTAAATTTCTTTTGCAATATTTATCAACCATTTATGGTATATTCGCTTCGGTACAGTTCAGATTTGAATGTGAAAAAAAAACGATACCCCAACATAATATGCTATGCAGGTTTAGCGCAAACCTTTCGGGCCGTTAAACGAGCGCGCACGTACGTATACGGGTGTCACGGTTAATGATTTATGTATTTGATAAATCATTAGCAGCCGGCACCGGAAATTCGATTTCGTATTGGAAATCTAAAACCGCGGACGGGGCGCTAGGGCTTAAAGGGGTTGTCCGATCACGCGCTGCCGATTTCAATTTAACCGGACGCACGCACACGTGCGTGGTGCATACCCATATGAGCATTCCCGGTCGCCGATGTTAGATAGTGACATACTACGCACGAGGTGCAAATAAGTTCTGATGGTTTTCAACAATGGCCGCGCAAATATTGTGTACATACGCAATGCGGCGGCTGTGATAAATCTCTGATTTTCAATCATATTTCAGTGTTAAGGCGTAATACAACGCGGCAGGGGTCAGAATAACATCGCACTACAATGGGGTTGTTAATGTTTCTTAATCTCATTACGGCGACACATGGCTGCTACGCTATGCGCGTACAATCGCGTCTCCACCGCAGTTCGGCTGTCGTTCGGAACGTCCGGAATAAATGTATTTCAATTCCGTTGCAATCATAACATTCACCGGATTTCTAAGTCGCAGAGAATTATATTTGATTTCATTTCGATTCTTTCTATTTCACCGCGTTTCTCAACTGATATCTGCAGCGTTTTTTTGTGTAACATCATTCGGCTTTTTTACGCAACGAACGTGTAATATATGTCGCGTTATGGTCTCACACACACCTAACCTTATACCTCTGATCCCTTTGTCCGTCCGATTTTCGTGCATTAAATTATTGCTCTTGTTGACAACAATACATTCGCTCGCATTGCACTCGTTGAACCGAACGAAAATAAACGCGTGAAAATCACCTTTACCCAGCTATCCATATACTTTGACGTTGCTCTTAACTGTCGGCAATATAATCGAAAATTCTCCTCTCTTCCTTATCTTTACTGCTTAACTTCCCCTGCGACGTGACGTTCAAAGTCATATATAATACCACTAGTCGGGCGTTAAATCTCTGATATTTATCGAATATGCATTTTATTTCAATCGTATATGTCAAAAGACTTTACTTGCAATCGATAGTTAATGCTCAGGGAATTTTCATCTCAGTATATGCATATAATTATATTGCATTGCTCTCAAAGTAATTCCATTTCAATAATACTCATTATTTATTATCATTTAACTATATTTGAAAACCAGACTATGATTTTCTCATGTCATTATTTGCAATAAATGTATTAATTTTCTATATTGTATGAAATTTTTAAGAAATTAATTCTAGAAATAGCTAGTAAAATATATTTCAAATTAAGAAACAATTCTTATTCTATAATCATTATAGTTATATATTTTTCACCAATAAAAAATTATATGTAAAAGTTAATCTGCATTTAAATAAGTATATTAAAAATCTTGCTCAACATTTTTGCGCTGTAGTTACGGTTTAATAAGTTTTATTTATTTTCTTGTTTTTTCCTTGATTTAAAATTATTTTTTTACGTAAAATAGTTTATAGCAATATTTTTATTTATCATTCAATATTTATATTTCTTTAATTATTTGGTAAAATAAAAATTAAGTTAATTATATCAGGATTATTTTAGTTAATATTGTAATATACATACGTCGGCCCTAGATTTTTATACTACAAGTTATTTCATTGTTAAAATCATTTATTTAGCATATTTAAGTAATTATAATTAATCTGAAGAAAAACGTTGTTTTTAAAGAAAAGCTTATATTAAATATTTATTGGTCCCTGTGGAGATCTTTAAAAGTAATTTATTACCTTTGAAATTATGGATCTAGAATTTTCGTATTTAAAATAAAACCTCATTAGAATACAAATATTTATAAATTTTAACATATTTCGTTATAACAAGGTTTGAAATAATTCAAAAGTAATGTTTAAAAATGTGTAGGTTCTTTAATTAGGTATTTTCATCAACTTTAATTTATTTAGTTAAAATATTATTTTCTACGAAAGAAAGTTTATTGAAATAAAAATATTTTGTCAAATCAATTGAAATTAAAATAAAATTCGGAATATTGGTTCCTCTAATACTCCCAATGTGTAATAAGAAAAGATTTAAAATATATTTGCGTTTAAGTGGATTGATTAGAAATAATAATTTATCGCTCATACGTATTGTGCTACACGGCAGCTCACGGGTTTCTAGCTATCAATATACGAATATTACTCGTCCTTTTTGTCCGTCATTATATATTTGATACCGGCGTGTTGCTATGAATTTATCGAGAAATTTATCCTGTGCATCGCTCATACACTACATATTACACTCTGCATAGTGTAATACAGGGGCATCTCCATGGGGGTTCTATGAGCCACGGCCCCCTCCCTAAGCCCGTACTGTATTTATAAAAAAAATTTATAGTTAACAAAAAATGCATATTATAATATGGACTATCATACGACACACAGAAGTATGTAGATAGAGCCATATAGGTATGACTGTTGAAAGGAGTATCTCTACACTTTGGAGACTAAAAACCTAGCTTCGTTCAAGGATGACTGAAAATAGACTATCAGCATTATGTATAATTAATGTAAACCATAGAGTAGATCAAATGGATCATATTATTGATATTTTTACAAATTTTAAAAATAGGTGACTTGAATTTATGCTGTAAAAATGATTGTAAAATTATAACTTGGCCGCCTCTTAACCAAGACTCTGGAGCCGCTCCCGGTGTAATATATATGTATATCTGGTATGCATGTATACCAAATACTTGTACCATATTAGCAACTATGTTTTTACCCTGTGGTTTGAGAGAAACATGTTTTTCACCAAGAATACCTTTAATTCCGTCTGACTACCACTTTTAGTCCAAACGGCTACAGTTTCCCGTAAAGGTCTGGTTATCCATGACAATTAACAAAGGCAGTTTTTGAAAGTGGCAGTAGTGGATTTAAGGAATTACTGTTTCTCCCATGGCCTGTTACGTTGCATGTTCATGTATAAACTTTCTTAACTGTCTAGTAATTTTGCTGCCTGAAAGAAGAATCAAAAATATTCTATATAAGGAGGTATAATAAAAAATAAAAAATAAAAAAAAAACATAAAAGACTGATTAAGCATAAAAATTGTTTTGTACTCAACTATGTTATTCATAACATTCTAAAATAATATTGTAAATATAAAAAAACAAAAAATACATACAGTGAAACCAGGTAATTCAGCTATTCCTGTATATATATATAAATGAAATTAAAATACCATTCACTCAAAGACTAATTGCTAAACCTCATATATGATAAAACGCTTCAATTTGAAATTTGTGCTGTTGATTCCTCTAAAACTCTAGATTTACTATATGAATTGATTTTATTGGTTTTAAAAAATGTTAAATGTGTTGAGCCAATTAAATTTACATTTTAATAGAATTTTAATCGTGTATTGTTCATGAAGTTTTATCACTGGATGGATTCTTCAATTAAAACTATAATTCGACCATTATTCTCACATACATTATGCTTATTGTAAAAATATATATTTATAGATTGTATAAATAAATTTATAAATAATATATCTATGTATACATATATTTATTATATTGTTCGGTACGGTGAATTTATAACTAAAAGCCTTTATAACTTACCCTAGCTAAGAACTTTGAAAGCTGGGTATTTCAGCTAGTTATTTTATATAAAAGTATTTATATAATTCAAAATGTATTACATAAATAATTATTAAGCACTGATTTCCAAAAAGTTTTTTATTCCTTTTCTACAAATTATTGTCAGAAAAATGTATTAAATTTTTTTTTTTTGCTACTTAAAATCATGATTCTTTTAATGTCGGAAATAATTTAAATTTCTAGTTTTGATTGTAATAATAAACCAACAGAGTTGGTGACAAAAGTTTAATATTACTATTTCTTGGAAATTAACGAGGTTCTAATGTTTGCGAACATTATTAAAACAGAATCTTTCGCAAAAGGCTTGAAGATTTAAGACAATGATGCATTTCTTACAGTAGACAGAAGGGGTTTATCGTGGGGATCACGTGAGTCCACTTAAGTCCTTTTTTTTAATCGTCCGCTCTTCCTTGTAATATTCAGCGGCTCCCCTGAGATCAGCTGTGTAAATGGTCCTTAATTTAATTCTGTGTGAAATATTTCATTTTTGCCGTATTGTTGATACAAACAAAAACTTCAGCCCCTTGTATCCATAGCAGCAGAGACAATAACAAATTTGACCTGCCCTTTTGCGGGAGTATTTTTGTATGTGTACGCATGTGGTGTTACATGTAAAAATAATGAAATATTATTTCATGCAAAACCTATTATTCATTTTTTTTTTTAACTTAAATGTTCAATTTCAACGCTGTAAATATTAAAAATACCAGCGTTTCATTATAAACTATCGATATATATATATTTTCCAATTTCTTTCTGTATTTTTATTTTGTTATTGACACCATTTTTTTAAAATTATTTTTAATTAAAAAAATAACTACCGAGTTGTATTATTTTATGTGGGTTTTTGAAGTTCAAACATATAAATAAATACAGCTAAGTTAATCTTAACTAAGTTCTATGAGTTATTGATATTATTCACTATAAAAACACTTTTATATGGATTTCTCGTAAATATTGTATTACACATGGGAATTCATAAGAATTATTTTGAAGTCAAAAGAACTATTGGCCTTCGGCCAAGTCTCAAACCACTCCATGATTACTAGTGTGCTTGTATCGCATCAGTCATTTTTAACTTTTTTCGTATTTTTTTTTCGACAAATCGCTTTAGAAAACGGATATTATTCTTTCAGTAAAGGTATAGTATTTTTTATTTTTTATTTTTAATGACACCAAAACACAAATCTGGTAAATCATTTCTAAACATTTTTCTATCATACCTAAAGAAAAAGAAAATAAATGTGTCTTCGATTGATTTGTTTTTTTTTTCTTACATACTTTTTCTTCCATTATGGAACAAATATTTTTTCCTTGCTTTAACGTATTTTGACTGCAAATTGAATTTGTCAGAACAATAATACGTGGGTTGGCAAAATTGTTGTACATCCAATCATTTCCCTAGTGACCAGCACACAATTAAAGCATTCCCAAATGATTATTTAACAGTTCGCTTCCATAAAAATATCGATTGTGGTTGGCTAACCGCTCCTAAGATTTTTATCTAAAATAATAATTTTCCACGTGGAAAGTTGTTTACAAGTTTTATTTTTATGTTCGTTTCTTTGCTATTACATATTAGACATCATCCCTAATTCCCATACTTCCACCCCAATTTTGCTTTGTTCGGAATATTGTCTGCTTTTGTTAAGTTTCCATGTTTGCGCCTTATTTATATGTACCGAGTATATCGATACGGTTGCGGTAAAACTTTGTAAACTCCTAACTTATCACTAACATATATAGTTTTTATATGTCTTTTTTGTCTCGTTTTCCGGCTTATAAAAATTATTTGGGTGAACATTTTCAATAATAAATCTCCAAAGAATAGTAAAAGGTAGACCTTTATGTATCACGATTTATGATTACCGTGAATGTTTTTATTGTATCAGCGTTTATTAAATCGTTAAACCGTTGTACGAATGAAATATTTCGGACGTGTAATGAAAAATCAATTCAAATATTAATTTCGTCTTTATTGTTCACAAACTATGAGAGTTTTACAATTTATAATCAATGCCAATAAAATAAATTTGCTCTCCGAATCTGGAAATAAACTAAAGTACTGATATAATAGGGACATTATTAAATATCATAGTACAATCGTGTATGCACTTGTACTATGATTTTGATTTAAAAAATTGTCAGCAATACTTAATTTATTATAGTTTCTATTTGTCGAACATGTATTATTGTGGTTACATATTGTATTATTCTAACATTTTTGTTTTTGTAATGTTTGTAATTTTCGAAACTAGCATTAGTTTATATTTTTATTAATAGTGTTTCATAAATTTGAATTAAAGTTTATCAATCTAAAAAAAACATTTTAATTTTAGTTTTTATTATTTTGCATTGTCAATGAAAAACAAAAACAATAATAGCATATGCAATGATAATGGAAATTAACTGCGCAAAACATTTAAAAAATACACGTAGGCTGGTATTATAGGCGATTATTTTATGTTTTTAAATTAAAAACAAACAATGGTATTATAGTGTTATGTAATTTACAACAAACTGTACTACGGTATTAATCCACGATAATTTACCACGTGTGTACGGTCAAATAGATATGATTTTGAACAAAACAGTTTTAAGCCAGTGGACATGGTTGGCGGATTAAAAGCTCCGGCAGAGCCGCCGGATCACTGCGGCGCACGCAATGTTGTTGAAAGGTTTCTGGGGCGGGCGGAAAAAAAATTAATGACTCCTGTTTCACACAGCGTATGGACTGTTGGTAGAGATTATTTACCGTAGACAGAGGGACGTATGAAGCTTAATCCGACAAACAAAAGGCTTTCAGACGTCTGTAGTGGAGACACGCGTTATTGTTTGCAAGAGAATCAGTCCCGATAGCGAATAATCGTAAAATGGTTCCGCGTAATGAATTATTACTGGTCGAAAAGACGGTATGCGATTTTGAGATAAAACGGCGTATTGCTAATTTGTACTTAGTCTTTGACAAAGTTCAGCTTTGATGATATTCAAAATGGCGTGTTTAAGCCTTGCTGTAGGACTATTAAATTCATTTTGGTTTTGTGTCCGTTTTCCAGTATTGTTTATAAGACCATAGAGAAATATTTTTTCTTTTTTTTCGAAAGCGTTAAAAGCATTTTGTTCTTGGATTTTACATCACGTAATGTTGTTTTTGGCGTGGAAGTCAAGGGTCGCAATGAATTCACTGAGAACAAATATTGGTGGAGGGATTGTTATTTTAATATTCCTTTGTTCGATTAATGCCACTCGAATTTAATTGCGTTTGTCTAAAAATACAACATTCCACTGTGTATTGATGTTTTTTCTTCCGATATCCGTTTATGAGAGAAGATATTGTTTTACTTCTTATTAAAATGAAAATTGTATTTATGCGGTAATATGAAGTATGTTAAATCAGTATACGAATTGTAAGTCTAATTCTAGCATGGCGATAAAATGAAACTTTTGTATTATTTTGTAATAACATCGAATGAGATCAAATACATGTATTTTACTCGATTTTATGTATTATATTCAATGGTTTAACTTTCAGTACCTACACGTTATAGATGTCGAAAGATTAAGAATGAAGTATGTGAAATTATGAATAAACGTGTTAATAGCTCGATGGTTCTAGGATCATGCAGTTTGGGTATAGTATAATGTCGCGGGTTACATTACTTTTATCTGATGATAATCTACTTGTACGTGATGCCTATGGAGAGAATACACGAGTATATACTCTCCCCCAAGTCATCATCCGGAAATGTTTATCAATGGCTGTCTGCGTGACCACGGTCGATTTAGATTGTATGATAAAGACATGGTGTCATCGTCGCACCCCATCGCCACCTCGACGTTCACCGCATAGAAACGCGTACCGGAGTCCTGAAGTTGTAGCAGGACCCTCTCGAAACCAACGGTTGAACATCGTCGATATAATAGTGTAGTTTCCGCGTGTAAATCAATTGATGTGTATTGCGTCCATACAGTAGTCGTATACCCTCATTATTGTTTCTCGCGCGATGTTTGGCCAATTGTTGTTGCATTCCCGTCGGCATATATTATAGGGCAACGACGATGACTGCAGTCCGTTCTATGCCGTGCGTGCACGTTTCGTCCGAACGTTCTGCTGCAATAGCTACATCATACTGATTAAAATTGGCGTATACGTGCCATACAAAAGCATCGCTGTTTAAACGAACAACACTAACGACAATGCATATTATACTCGTAATATCCGTACGTAGTATTAATATAGTAGAAACTATGTTTGTACTGGAACAAGTGTATCAATCGTGTTTCACGAAATCTACGCGTAGAAAACATTTTATGTTATTGGTATGATGCCAAGTCGTCATTGGTCATTATATTATTATCAAATTAATACGTGACACATAACGATAATTTCGAATATATCTCCGGAGTGTGTATGTATGTGTGTGTGTGTGTGACGTTGTCCCCTATGCAGTGTGTATCCAATTGTGGTTAATTAAACGACCGTTGGAGAGGACTTAATCTCCGAAAGCCCCTCCAAAAAGACGTTTGAATCCGATGACGATGGTTTTTACTGTCTAAGTGCATTTTTATGTATTTCACCTTTTTACTGTTAGTCAGATCAAGTTTTTAAGTCTATAAAACTTGTTCAAAAATACAACGTACATCAGCTTAGGATTTCGTCCAAAGTATTTTTCTTCTTTTTATATTACATTTTTTCATTTGAAAATTTTATATTTTTTAAATGATTTAATGAACGTTTTGGTAAGTGTTGAATTGGTTTTCAAATAAAGATATATTCCTGGTTTCATTCAGAATTTAATAGAAACAGTAAAAATATACTTTAATGACCCAACTTTTTAATAATTATTAATTTTTTAATTAATATATATTTATTTTTTGCTTTCATGAAATATAAAAATGTGTTTTCGTGTATTGATTAAAAAATGCACCTATATTTCATAATTTTATAATTTATAAATAATGAGATTTTTCATAATTATAATATCCACAATCTTTACTGTAAATTATATTATAAATTAAATATTCATATTTATTTCATTATATACCCCTATAAAATAATTTTATTATATATATAATATATTATTTATTAATATTAAAAATATTTGTTTTCATTTTTGTACTTTTCTTTTGAAAGCATTACGGTTTTTTAAACTGATTTTGTATTGTGAAAAATAGTAACTATCCGATGAAACTGAAGTCCAAGGTACGTTGTTGATTCGTTTCCTTGTGTCCGACTGATTTGTTCTATTTGCACGATTTCGTTAAATCCCACGTGGGACGTGTCTTCCCTAGTATTTCTTTCCGATCTTTTCTGCAATAAAAGTCAAACTTCAATTGACCCTTTGAAATCATCGGAAAACCCCTACGATTAGATAAAATTCGAATCAAGGGATTTGTTAATGAACCTTCTCTTACACTTGAAATATGACTTTTAGCCCCCTTCATGACTAAAATAGTTATAGCTTTAATATTATCAAGGTCTTGTTCAATTGAACAAAAACAAAAATAAAAATTATGACGTTTCGATTTAAAACCGTGCGTTTTAAATATTTAACCAGAGACCACAGTAAAATCTTTTTTTCCTGTGGAATTCACCGTTTTATAAATATTTTTACTAACATAATATCGATTAAACGAAATTAATCGACTATGTTATCAACATTCAAAATTGATGATTTATGATGATTGATTATTTTCGACATAGGTACCCATAATGATGGTCTAGTATCTTAATTTGTTGAAAGTATGCATTTGCGTACTAAATTATATAATAATATATATTAAATTATATATGTGTATATATAATAATATACACGTTGATATGCGAACTGTAGTTCATTATTTGAGGTAATAATTTTTTGTGCGTAATGACTCAACTGGTATTGCACGGAGATCATATTATTGTAAAATTGAATGTGATCATACTTCAAATACAACATACAATTGAGATTTTATTAGACTGTACTGAATTTTAATGTTGGGCAAAAATGAATCAATTACTTTACGCGTACGCTACGAATTTTGCTATGCGCTAATTCATGTTTAATAATTCAAAAACATATACTGATAAAACAAGGTACGTGTATTGGTTCGTAGAATATAATTATAAAGTAATGTACGCGAGCGAGTTGTTGATTTTCATTTTTTATCGTCGAACCAACAAAGTAATCGAAAACGCAGTCGTTCGGGTGATAAAAAGACGATTAACTAATTCGTTTACATATACAGGTATATATGTACAATACATATACAATACATTACAATGTCATATACAATCGTACGTATTCCTTATTGCACGGTTAAATAACTCCATCGACCACTAGGAGAACACATGCAGTGCGTGTTTATGTGTTATTAAAATGCAGGTATACTTTTACGCTTTATGTTCTCGTTGTTGGTACGATAGCGCAGTTCTGAAAACAAAAAAATAATGCAAAAAGGTCAGGCAAAATGCACAAACTATTATCATCTCCGTCGCGAAACGATTGATTCGCGGTGCACTTTGGAGCGAAGGAGAGAGAAAAAAAAGGGTTGATGGTCGGGAGCAGTGGCGGCGCTGCTGCCTGGCCTCGCCGATTTTTCTCTCGCGCTACGCGCCGCTGCCGCAGCCGCCGCCGTCGGTGTCCGTCCGTTCGACGCGCGTCAGTCGCACTTATACGCTACCGGTCGTCGGTTGCGCGTGCGTTTACTCGTGTTTTCCACGTCCTCTCGCGGTCCCTCATCGTCATCGTCATCTGCGGACAAGTGATTGAGTGAGTGAGTGAGTGGTGTGTGTGTGTGTGTGTGTGTGTGTCTGTGTGTGTGTGTGTATGTGTGTGTGCTGTGGCAAGATCGGATTTCATAGTCTAGTGTATTTATGGTAAACCAAATTATTATTTTTTTTTTCATGCTCACGGTCGTGTACTCGAGAGTTTCCGAAGTATAGATCCTTTATGGAGAAATCTCCACTCGTTATAATGCATTTTTTACCACCGTGTTCTGCACATTGACCGGTTTCAGTTGTTTTCCGCTCGAAAGATCGTTAAATTTCAATTGTTATTGTTATTATTATTATTACTGTTAATTTCTTCTCAGTCAATCGTTTCCAAAAAAAGTCATATGTGTCGTTGTCGTCGACATAGGCCATAAACCGAACCCACACACGCAGGATATATACACGCTCACGTATATACGCGTGTGTTCATACGTAACCGCTCGCTATCGGCAACTACTCGATTTAGCATTCCTTGACCCTAATGTGGTATTTTTGCCATTCGCCTCGTGTGTCACGTCTTTCGGAATTATTTGCCCGTGTCATTTTTCCACGCAGGATCCATGGTTCATCGAATTCGACGGCAAGAAAACATCTTGTAGAAAAAAATCATCTAATATAATAATGAAACAATCAATTTGTTCTGTGCCGGTCAATGTTTTTGTTCCTGCTTTGGTTTTTTTGTTATTGTTATCGTCATAATTGTTATCCTCTTTTCTTGCCCCGATCATTTCAGAGACTCTTGATCATCAATCCGTTTTTTTTTTCAAATACCGCGGTTTTCCAGCTCGCTCAATAGATCGCTGACATGCCGTCGCCCAGCATCGAACACCTGTGCAACGGCGCGTCCACGTTTCTATCTCCGACGTCTGATCGTGGTCTGTTGACGTCTTTGAATCACAGTTTGAGTTTCGTAAAACTCAACCGCCGGTCTGTATCGCCAACGTCGCTTAAGCCGTTAAATTGCAGCCGTCGATATGCAGAGATCGGAAAGAAAAGATTGTTTTTTAGGTGAGGACAAAACTATTGCAATTTTATACAATTACATACTTTTAGCCTCTTAAAAACAAAAACAAAAATAAAAATAAAATTAACTTATAAATATTTATTTAAACGTTGTTATTAAATTTGTAATGTGAACACTGAGTTTTTTAATGTCTCTTTGAGAAATATGTGGTAACTAAAACCAAGAATTGTTAAATAACACATTTATTATTCTAATGTAATGATTATATTACTGTTATATAATACGCGTAACATAAAAGTACCAAGCGTTTGATAATATACTACTTTGAAGAGAGACAATTAAAATTATTATGGTGTATGACAAAATATTTATAAAAACCTAAAATATCGTTCAAACTTAAGAAAATTCTTTAAAACTATCCCCATAAATAATTGTGAAATGTATTTATAGTTAGTAGTTTTTATCACACATAATAGATTTAATATATATTGTGGTTTTATACTTATTATAGTTGTGTCCATTTGTGTTGATAGTGTGTATGACATATTTGTTATGTTATTTATTATATTTTCGAACGAAGGGATAATATATATTTCTTAAATTAATTTTTTTCTTTTTGGTTTGTTTCTATAACGTATGAAATTTAAAAAAGTTTAATGTATTTTCCAAAATATTTTCCTTTTAAATTGGTTTTATAAATTACTTACAGTTATCCCTTTTAATCCCATCTTTCATACATTTTTCTTATTATGAAATTTTCGAAACTCGTAATCTTTAGAATACTTATCGTCTTCACGAAACTCGATATAAATTTAATAAAATTAAGAGTGTAACGTTTTTTATATTTTTTCTGAAACTAGAAAGTTTATTATAAAATTATGCTTGATATATTTATATGAAAAAGTTTTTCATTGTATAGAACATTTTAGGATTTTTTATTGAACTTTAATGAGTGTTCAACTAATTTTTTGTTATAAATAATGGAAATAATAATGATTATTGAATGGAAATTAATTGGTCATAATTTGGTGTTCATAATAAAAATATAGATTTTTTTATTTATATTTATTTTCAATCGCCTACGTATAACCTTCGATTTGAATGATTTGACGATAACAGCTATATGGTAAATGTTTAAGTTGGTGGGTAATTTTTATAATAACAACTTTTTATTCATTATAATTTGATTATTATTTCAAAATAATTATCCAAGTACTATTAATAAACTATATTTTACTTTTAATTTTCAAGACTGACAAGCTTATAGAATTAATAATACACACCATATACATTGGTGTTTCTATTAATGGATTTTAAACTTTCGCATGATTGGATTTAAAGACTAAATGGACATACTGTTGCCCTTATCAACATATATTCAATGATTTTTTGTCGAGCACTCTCTTCGTTGTTCACTCAAAAGTTTCCGTTCGTTTCGGTCGATTAATCCGATTACCGGATTCTCTGTCCTTTCATTTTTACACCAACATACATAAAAAAATATTTTCCTCATTCTTTAAAGGAAAACTAAAGTTTTTTTCTTATTCTCATTTTTTGATGAATACAAGAATTTTAGTCTTTATTATATAGTGTGGATTTAAAACTAAAACGTACTAGTGAAGATTTCATTTGAAAAAATATAAAACAGGAGCGAAAAATCGGTTAACGTTAAAAGCATGCTAAGACAATAGCATGCTAACGATTGAAATTTATTATTTTCTCCCCTATTCGGGAAGAAGTTTTGTCTCAAAGGGAACTGTTCCACGCAGTGTTATGCTTAATTAAATACGCTTCCCGCTCCTCTTTGAAAATACGTCTGACTGTTCGCTAAACTCGCCAATGAGTACTTATAAAGTCAAATTTGTGTGTACGCAGCTTATCAAATCGTGATTTTTTGTCAAATTTCGAGACTATCCATGAAAATGATATATTTTTACATTGATTCTAATTAACTGAGAAATTAACTAACCTATGCGTCTATTATCGATTTAATTATTGAAGTGTAGTTTTGACCAACAAAATAAAGTTATCGTTATAATAATAAATACGAGTATAGGTAATCAAATTAATGCTACACAAAGATAAATGGATTAAAAAAAAATAAAAAAATATTTTGCAAAAAAATGTTTAGATAGCATATTGATTAGAATTATAAAATTTAATTAATTAACAACCATTAAATAATAATATTGTAATTATTTTATTTTTATTCACAAAATAATCAAAAGCTAGTTTTTTATTAATAAATTTACAGGTTCATATATAACACATCCATTTTTAATTAATTACAAATATTTGATTTTGGGCTTATTTTTCTTAAACTTTTGCATTATGCACATATAAGTTAAATAAGAAGTACAATAATGATAAACTATATTATACAGTTAAATAGTATGATTATATAAACAATACTTTACCTGAAACCCTTAAATAATTGTAAATTAAAATTAAACTTTAAGATGTTAACTAATTTGAATTATTCATTCGATTATTTATTTGTTTTCAAAATCGTTTAAAACATCGGTCTATTTATAACATATTTAAAAAAATACATGGAACTGTATACGTAATAAATTAATTTTCACATTATGATTTTCAATTTCCATTCGGTAACCTATATTTATTTTATTGATACAGAGAGTAATTTTTTTTTCGAATTTCATATTTTTTTATTGACCTAGTATGCCTACCTAAAAATGTTCGGTTACCGAGAAACATGTGCGTAAAATGCGTATCCGTGTACGTTATTATCATTCTGAATATGTTATCTTATGACATACTATACATCGTAGTACATTTTTCCGAAAAAAATTTACTCTTGGTACTTACACATTTGGATTTTTATATATTTTTTTAACAATTTTGTCTTCCGAAGGCTTAATGTGTCGAGGCTAGAAATATCTCGAATACGTTTTCTTGTATATTTGCCCTTATGTATACAGATGCCCCTTTTGGGTGTGTGAATATTTCATGTATTTTCTCTCCAGTTGATTAGACTGCGTGCCCGGCTTTGCTAGACATACATAATACATGTGTAGAACAACTCGTGTTTGGCCCAGTTGCTTGTCAAAAAAAAAAAAAAAAAAAAATTAAATAAACAAAAACAGTAAACTGCTAAGGTCTTGCAGTGTACCTCAATCGTATGGCGGTACACGAGGGTTACACGAAATATTATCCGATCCCATGGGTGCTGATGTGCATTCTCGTTGAAACACCGATAATATTGCTCGTACATGTAGTCCCGCGTTTGGATTGGGATACATATGTTTTTGTCTATTCCGCCTATATATATTATGTTATGATGGATACTAGACGAAATATTGTATTGACAACCTGTTTTTGCGTAATAGGTGTCTAATCTTTGTGATGTAAAACTCGTTTCTGTATTTATCTGACCGTGAATTTATTTCGTTGAGGATGAAAATGATTATAAGACGTTGACCCCCTCTCCGCTGCTTTAATATAACTACACTGCAGTTTCGAACAAAATGTAGTGTACAAACACTAAATATTTTACGATTGAAATAATGAACATTTATTTTTTTTTTTTGCATTGATGCGTGTCACTTAAAGTTTGAAAAAGCCAAATGTGTTGCCTTAAGTAATCCTATACTTATGTGCAGCATATTATAGTTAATCTAAAATATTCTAGCTGTACTCCCCACTGGTATTTGGCTTATTTTAATACTGTCATAACGAAACAATAGCTATTATTAAAAAAATAGTGTATTTAAATATCTAATAATTGTATATCAAGACAAACATATATATCCTCTATAATTACTCGCATTTGTGCAGTGTGCACATTGTGTGATAAGTCGATATGAAATTATACATTGTGTTGTGTTTGTGCATTAATAATAATTACAGTCGCGTAGGTAATCTATAAAATCTCATTCTACATACATTATAGTACGCATATGATTTTCTATTAATGCCAAAAATCCAATAAAATATTACACCTTTGATTTGTTTTATTTTTGAGATGGCATTATTATTTAAATTATTTTTATGATAAACTATACACAAGGCAATATTTTTCTTTGATGATTTACCCCAAAATGAATTAACGAAAGAAATAAATAAAATGTATATAGGGTGTATATGCTTATTACTTAACCTTGAAGTTCATGTTCTGTAATCAAGTTTTTTTTTTTAATGTATAGGAAAATCATCATATTCAAATTGAAGGGATCTAAAAGGGTGTTACGAACTTGTGGTGCAACTGAAATGACTCATTTGGTACAAAGGGTGATTGCAAGAAGTGTAATTTTTTTTGTCCACATGCATAGTATGTATAAACTAAAACACACTAGGGTAGTATGGAATAGGGATTTGCAGACAGTTTCCATGGCGACCATGAGTCTGTCTGTGACATTCGGGTATTAAAACTGTGAGGGAACCGACAATGGGGCCACCCGGCTGTCCTTTTATCAGATATAATCCTTTATTACCTTATGACTTTATAATACTGGACAACCTATAAATTGGTTACCGTTCGGTGGAATACACTGTAAAAAGATATACGAGTATGTTTGTATATATACCCTTTGCCGAGATATACTTGTTTTAAAGAGATTTCCTTGGCAAATTCAGCTGCCCAGATTATTGGATTTGACATGGAAACATGCTCCGCAGGGATTTCATCTTTGTCTCTCTCGAATGCAAAAAGTAATAACAGTTTAAAACTTTGAGCACGTTTTATTTAGAAAAAATAAAATATACAGCAACAACAAAATTCCTCTCCAGAAGTGTATAATTAACACTTTTATTTATATCCAGACGTATTTATTTGTTTTAATAAAAAAGCTTGCCGTATAATAATTCTTAATGAAAATTAATTACTGCATTTATCTTGTGGAGTTCCTCATAAATAATGCTTCAACATCGGATTAATGCAAGATTTCCTATAATTTATCTGTATAAGGATAACATTATACATAAAATATATCCGTTAACGTGTTATAGTCTGTAAAATGTGTTAATAATATTTTACTGTGGCAATCTAAAAATATTTACAATATGCTTATGTATGTACTATTAGGTTCGTATAAATAAATATAATTACTGGTAATTTTAGATTTTACTTAAATCTAGTTCGGTTAAACGCATTAATTTTTAAATGGATTATAGATATTACGCTCAACGGTTTTACCCCAGGTTAACATTAAAAACAAACTATCAAGATAATAAATAATATAGAAAAAAAATGACTATAGAACAATAATACTTTCTAATGAAGAGTAAGAAAACTGTGATTTCATCATAGGGTATTAGGTCGGTATTATAGTTTTTATATGATGCCTTTAACTGTAAATTCCTGTCAATGAATTTTCCCTCTATATAATGAACTGCCGAGAGAGGGGTTGCAAAACTAATTATTTTCCTTCCGGGATGAAATTAATTGATATCTCTCTGGACCAGGTTTAATGCATCGGGTGCCGTTGGAATGATGATAATGTTAATATACTGACAACCTTCATGAAAATAGAATTTCCGTCAATTATACGTGATGCTCTTTCCATCATTCTATGGTTTACATGTAATATGTGTGTAGGGTTTTTTCTAATAAATTGCATATAATAATTTTCATAAATTTAAAATACCATTTGCTGGGTCATACAATTTAAAATAGTTATTTTATACAAGTTTGATTTATTATGTACGCGTAGAACGTTAAACACATAGTTGTAATACCATTCTAAAATCATAACATAAATTATTGAAAACCGCTCTCGGATATTACATCTAAACTACGTATATATATTATGTTTATTGTTTAGGGTACGGCATCAATAGTCTTTGATGCGACAATAATAATTGATATTGTTGACGTGTTTAGTAACCTACGATAAATTGGAATTGATATTAAATCGTTATATTTCAACAGTGCGTGTTCCTCGTTTTTTAATCATTGATGACTTATAATTAATAAGAAATGTATAATGTATAAAGATTTTATCCCGACTCGAGGTTGTATATAATTTCAAAATTCAAAATCCAAATATTGCACTATTTGTATTTATGTACTTGCTTTTATTAGTTATATATGCTAAATTTGTTCAAAGAGAGAAGCTATATATCATGTAATCCGATTATATTGTCATAGCTAACGTCTGAAAACTAAATCTCTTCGTCATTGTTGCCTAAATATCATCCTACTCTTTGCAAAAGTTATTTATTAAACGCTCATGTCGATTGATAAGAAGCTTTTAAAAGGGCTCTAATCCGTTCCATAATATAAAACTCATCGTTTATCTTCAATGTATAAACCCCATCAGCCTTTAGGTGGATTCAGAATATTAAAAATACATTAAAAAATACGCCACGACCTTTATTGAGAATATATTATTCGTTTATTTCTTTGAAATAAATATTTTATATTTATATATGTTTTAAATGTGCACACATTACTTAAACTCCTTAATAAAAACGTCGACACTGTTTTCTTTTGCTCCACAGAGTTTTCCGTTCTAAGTATTTATAATTGAAATGTTGTTTGGTTTGATGTGGTGTCCCCTTCTTGTTGTCACTCAAGTTCCATTATAACCACACATACATCCCAGAATGACTTGCGTGAAACATAAACAAAGCGTTGTTACCATTCAGGTTACCATTTCGACCGTCATCATACACACAGTATCGCACACGCGCACACGCTAATTGTGCCTTCAGTTGAAAGGGTTGTCTCGTAATAAACCCCTACCCAAAAGGGATGGTCGAGATTGTTTAATCTCCGCTTATCAAAACAGAACACTTCCGTTGTACTAATTGTCTTGCTCTTTTTGAACTTTTATTTGTTATATTTATGTATATAATTATATATATTATTATTTTTTAGCTTAATGATCAAAGCGCAAATAAAATCTCTTTTTTTTAATTTGTTTGAATTTTGATTCTTAAGTCGTGTATAAGGGACCACTGTACATAAAAGTGAAGCGTATAATAACGTTGACGCCCGGCCTATGCGAAACGATAAAATCTAAATGGTTATTTGAGCAATTATATCCAGTTCTGAGTTTTTCCCTTGGGATATAATAGTATATAAATGTCTGTGGTTAATATTTTTATATTTTAGGGGAGTAATATTGGCTGTGCAGAAATTCGTGGCAAACTTGTCAAAACTTCATTATTTTGTATTTTATAGGGTAATTTTATTGGTGAAAATAAATAGAACTTTGTTAAATATTAGATTACTGTTAAATCATATATCAGCATATACATATATAGTTTATTTTATTATACATGCAATTAATTTAAATCGAATTTTATAGAATGTTATTATTTGTTTTACATTCATAGCATAACAAATAAAATATTTTATTAAATTTTGAATGTATATAATGCAAAAATATAAACAGTTAATAATTATTCTTTGAGATCGTATATGTATATAGATGTATATAGATGTAATATTCATTTATTCATTTATCGTACGGCATAAATTAATACGATACACGACACACGACCTAATAAAACGTACATATTACTATAACTTTAATGTATACGTGTATAGTATGTTAATAGAAGTTCAAAATGTATACTCATTTTAGTTAAACTTTATGTATAATTACATTAATTTTTCGTCATGTATTAATATTGAGGTACATACTTTTCCAGAGGCGATGCGTTTCTCGAATCGTACATCGATGGACTGGCAAGATCTCAGGGTCCCGAGGTCGGTGGCGCTGAGGACGAAGATCAAGACGGAAATTTGATCAGAACAGAAGAAAAACAATTCCAGGACAGCGAAGATTTCCCTGATAGCCGAGATTTCAAGTTCAATCATTTGTCCCAAGTGAGTTTTGCTTATATTCACACGTGTACATAAATAAACGATAATGGATCAAAATAATAATAAATTAGAACACCACCGCCCGGGCACGTACGTAGATAATATGCGATGTTCAACTGTTATAATGCGGGCGAGTATGTCGAGAAAAAGAGGGTTATTTTATGCGTATAGTTGTAAATCGTGCCATGTGCCCGCGAATTAAAACAATTCCAAGACCGTTGAGTAATTTGACGTCCGCGTTTGCTTATCCGTTAAAGCTATAAATGAAAAAGCTCGAGTCGTAAATCGTCGGTCGTTTGTTATTAAACCCAATAATCAAATCTATTGCAGCGGACAATCGCAGAAATTCGTTCAACAGGATTAATGCTAAAACAGGCAATTGAACGCGTCATTAACCGTGAAGTAATAAAACGACGCCGGCAATATAATGTATACGTAAAATATACCATGGGTTATATAGTGGTGTTCGCTGTCGTCACAATTTGCACACGTTTGGTTTGCTTGTGTAGTATTTTCGTTTTTATTATTCTACCACAACACTATTTTAGTCGTCGCAGAACAACTACTATGTTCACACGCGTACACGAGATATATATATATATATATCCGAAAAATTTAAATATTTACATTCATTCCTGTACTGGATACGATGCATAAATTAACTATAAAATGATGTACACATTTGAACCCTTTTCAATATAGAAATTACTCAAAAATATAAACGATGTTTTGCATTATATGAACATTATTTTTTCACTTTTATTCTGTTTCATCGTACGTCACATAGTCGAATCAGAAAGTAACCCGATGCCTTTATGTACCGTAATTACTAAAACGACATTGTTCGAGTAATATTTTATCATAATAGTATCGATCGGTTTTTTATTATAATCTTAAGATAACTGCATTGATTGCATTGAATATTTATCGCGTTCGAAAGTGTATACTATAATTTCAACAAACCATCAAAAACTGGCAGTGTTATTTAAAGAAATTTTACTACGAATTATAATATTTCGATAACTAGGAACATCGAAAAACATAATTCCATTACTACTGCCTGCAGTAATCACGCTTTCTTCGAAGACGTTATTTTCTATAAGTCTGATTTCGTGCAATTTGTAAGTTACTGAAAGAATCGTCGTCGTGCAATTTATTAAACTCTCTTCGAACTAAAGCAGAGTAAAACGCAAAGCCGCTTGAGAAGTTAATTTAATAATTTAATTATCGCGCCGTTGAACACGGAGGAGGTGAGGGGTACCGCCTATTTCATTTTAAATCAATGCATAGTACCATTTATGATTTTTTTTGTTGTTTCTTAATGCGTTCCCAGAAGAGACTATATTTTATATGTATATGGTACTTGTGTTATGGAATTTATCCGAAAAACTTTGATAGCCGAATCGGAAGAAGAAAAAAACTAAAACTAAACCAAAACCCACGAACGAATTAATGCATTA
Organism: Sipha flava; assembly: GCF_003268045.1. NCBI lineage: Eukaryota > Metazoa > Arthropoda > Insecta > Hemiptera > Aphididae > Sipha > Sipha flava. The sequence goes on along the minus strand of NW_020272969.1, from coordinate 36,211 downwards.
TTATTGTCATGTCCCCCAGTCTGCGGCGGTGCTATTGTTCTACACACGTCATTATATATGTATACATATATTATACACTATACATCTCGCTCTAACGTGCTCGACGAACTCTTCCCGTCCATAGTGTCTGAACACCTGCTGAATACCAATGAGACAGTCGTTCGTGTTACTTGGTAATTTATTGATTTTGGAGAATATTTGATTCGCTCTCGGTTTATACCATATATTACGCATATATTTTGTAATATGTGCTTATATATATATATATATATATATATATATTTTTAACGCTCTTCTTTTCTCTCCTTTTCATTTCGATAAAACGGATGATTTGAAATTCCGATTATTATTATGATATCGTTCTTCTCAGTCGGTAGCCATTATATATTTTAAATCGAAATTAAATATTTATTAACGCGTGTCCACTATAACACTACATATTAGCTGCAAAACGTCGCCGCTGTCTGTCGGAATATAGGTATTTCCGCCAGACGGGTGGTCCGATAATTGTACTAAAAGCGTATACAATGTTATGCTGTTGACGGAATTGCCGGTCGAAGGCTACACAGTTTGATATTGTTCTTTTATTATTTCTATCAGCCGTTAATATTTAAATATCATGTTATCTATAATAGCTTTGTAGTTTATTAGCAAACTATATTGTTAGCGATCTCCAGCAAACATTACAATGAAGAATTTGTTTGTTATTTTATTCACTTGTGCTCATTACATTCAGTTAATCGAAATATTTAATGACATATTCGATTCCGACCTAATTAAAATGCACGTATTACAATAAATAATACATATTTCTAATCCAACTAAATTATACGTGTAATTTACGAATAAATTAAATAAAAATGCATGGGTAATTATTTAATTTATTTCATTCGTTCTTCAAAATATAAAAACGTTGGGTAATACTGTGATTATTATCGATTATATCTCAAAGCGTTAATAATAAATTTAGTTCAAACAAGTTTTAACTATGAAAATATTGTTTGCCTTGAATTAATTTTAGATAAACCTCTGGACTATTTTATGATTTTCAATTATTTAGCTTTTTGAAGTATAAAAAAAGTCAGTGGATCAGCACGTTTTGAAATATTTCTTCGACTAATTAAATTTATTTAGCACTCGGCATTACAATTTTTCTTTAATGATTAATTAAAACTATTATTGCGTTAGAATCGTAGAAGTTAAACCGTTTAACCAGGTAAACGATACGAGTGCATGACTGTCAATGATTGAGAAACAGATTTTTCATCTTGTTCAGCGTATAAGTTTACTCAACTTGGACCGTCTGAAATTTTAAATATCAGCATTTTTCAAATATTTTATGTATAAGAGGGCAATATAACATTTTAACAAACCCGTAGTTATACAGTAAATCCATATTCAACTGCGCAGTTAGACAACAAAACACGAACTTTCAATAACAATTTTACTCGCTTTTGTACAGATATAATAATAATATATTACTCATAAACGAAATTGATAATTGATTTAATGTTTCGATTGATTGAACGCAACGTAGACGTTAGTTGATGTCAATGTTACGAATGGTATTTATGATTTTCTCTCATTTATTAGTCATCGTTGCACTTGAGATTTTGAAGGATATAAACTTTTATAAAATAATTTTTTGATTTTATCAGCAAAGACTGAAATGTGACTATGATGTTCATAATGACGAAAGTAAAAACCCATCACTTCTACAAAAAGGAGGTATTTAATATCGTTTATTTTTTTACGTTTATTAATACTATTATAAATGGTTTGTTATTACTATCACTTCTGTTACTATTATTATTATTTCTCTGTCATAAGTAATTTCACTCTTTGACCCTATACCTGCTTCTGTACATCTACTATCGGAAAGAAGTTGTCAAACCCTTCGCCTTCCGCCTGCCTAGACGACACACTACGGATCTCTACACAAGCGGATAATGTGGTGTTTTTTAATTTATCTCTCTCATTTGAAGTTAAAACGAACTGCAGAAATAACAGCTTTCGATCAGAATACCACGCGTTCATTGACGGTGAATTATTTTCTTTTCCGATACGGACAGGGGAGGGCGGTACAAGCAATTAAGAAAAGATAAAAAACACTGGGTATGGTTTTACTTGTGGTTCAACTGTAGTAAAGATGCGTTATTTCATACGCCGGGGAATTCGTGGTTTCCGAGCTAAAGCCTCCGGCGGGGCGCCGAGTTGGACAGATGATCGATAGAACAGCAGAGGCCGACGACGTTGTCGCCGCGTGTTGTTCATCAAAAAAACGTTTTCGTGAATACCGCCGAAATATCAACCGTGTACAATGCAATTTTTTCCAACACTTGCGTATTGTCGTGCGCATTAATCACTTGTCTTTCTTTTCCGCACCTAAAAAAACACAGAAATCGTCGTGCACCTTACAAAGTGTGTGTGTGTGTGTCCTTTCAGAATTTTCAACCGCATAAACAATGCCGACAACCACGAAGTTCGTTGTTCTGGGAAAATAAATTCACCATAGCGTCTCTCTCTCTCTCTCTCTCTCTTGTACACCCATTTTCTCATTGCTTTATTATTATGTATTTTATAATTATTATTATTATTTTTTATTTAGTTTTTTTCAACAGACGTGTTTTCCTTATAAAATATTCCACAAATTTCTAACGTAGTGGACGTATGATTTTTTTTTCTGTTGTATTTGCGACGCTATAAGTTTTTATCGTGTTCAAAATATGTAATCGGAGAAAACCCAAAATATTTACGTTTTGTATCCGAAAAGGTTGGTCGGAATGCTGTTTACAAATGAGTATTACTATTTATTATTATACTGAACACATCCAGGTAGAAGGTTATTATTATTAATTAGTCTAGGTCAGATACAGTAAATATTATAATTTAATGTTTGGACCATAATAATTATCTATAATTAAAACATTGGTTAGATATAGTATGAACATAATATTGCTTTTAATTCGTCACGTAGTAAGTAGAGATGTATTACACAACATAATATATTATTATGCATTATACCTACTTATAGAACATCAATAATTCGAAACATTTATTCTCTATAATGAAAACTAAAAGGTTTTTTTCAAACTGATTTATTACACTTTGAATTTATTATTAAATACATTTTACTTTAATTATTAACGAAGATGTATAATATATTTTACGTAAAAAACGTGTTAAAATTGCGCAATCATTTTTTATTGTTAAAATTGCGAAAACTAATTTTAGTATTGTACCTATTTACCGCATAACATTTTTTTCTCTGAATAATTTGTTATGTATGAACAATTTTTGAAAATCTTATTTGGCCATTATCGATGAAGATGTTCGGATAATATTTGTTATTTGGTTAATTATTAATTTCTTTTATATATTATAACATTCCTTCTCGACTTCCCATCGATTCTCTATCGTTGTATCTAACTGTGGTTACTAAGTGGGATTTTATGTTTTTTTCTTTAAATCTAGGGGATAACGGGGAAAATTAAATTTTTGCATTATACATTAACCGCTAACGACAAGGATGATACAGTATTTAATATTTAATGCTTATTATGCGTGGTTCCGATTTCTTGGATTCGCGGTAATTTCTTATTAACCGACGAGACTTTGTTGTTGAATTCGTTTTTTGATCCGAAAATTCGTCATGTGCCTAATTGCAGTTAGCCGTTATAGGTAGCCGTATGCCTGTAGGACCGTTAATCAATCAGTTAGGTAAACGCTGTTAATCCGCGTACGATTATGACGTGAGCGTGTTTCCACTGACCCTTTTACGTATATTAATATATTCAGTTTATATGACTTGGTGTGCTACTTATCACATGCTTATTTACTATTTGTTGTGTAGGTTGTACTTACATATTTATATGTTGAGTTTTTTTTTTCAATATACTCTGTAATTGTTGTTACTTATAGTGTCGATAATGATATACACGTTATTATTACTATATTATTGTTTTTATTTTTTTTTTATAGTTTCATTACTAAACTGATAACCTTAGAATTCTTAATATCATATTCGAATAAAGTTGCTTATATGATAACGTTGACTGAAACATGTTCAATATCTATATATAACAATTTTGAAGTGTAAAAGTTTTCAAGTTACACAAGATTAACATAATTTTACGGAAATTGTTTATTTTTCAAATTGAGTAAGCGTTCAAGATGAGTTTACTAAAATATATGCCAAGGAAAATAATTTTTTTTAATATTTTTAATCCCGTTTCAACGTACATTTTACTACTCAAACTTTCTCGGATCTAAATCGAAAATGTAAAAAAAAAACTCACTGATATATATATCGTATTTTGTTCAATTTTATTTATTAAAAAATATGTAAAATATAGGGAATGTAAAATTACGAGAGTCTTCTATTTTGTGTTTCAGTTTTATATATATATATATATATATTTTGATCGGTAAACTTACATTTTAGTGTATGGTTGAATTGAGTTCTAGAGACAAAAATATAAAAAATGAAAAAAAATAACAACGTCGATATAAAAACCTACAGTTTCCTTCCTACGCTCAGGTTAGGATTTCGAACCTTGAAAGTTAAGTCACTTCATCCATGTAATGTATAATTTCAAAGTCTATGAAAAACCAGGTCGGTTATTTCCTCTTTTATTAACAATTATTATTCCATCGTGTTCGTTCAACTCGACTGCGAGTATTATACATAGCAATTGTATACGCATTTCAATAATAACGTTTAATGAGCCAGTCCGCAGACCGGCCGCCTTCTGTTAGGATTTACTTTTCTTTCTACCTTAGCAAAGATTTCAATTAAAAACCTTGGCCCACGGTCGATGGATTCTGCATGCATCATGCAGCACTCCGGGAGAACGGACGTCGCGGTTCGTTCGCGTATACATATTTATATATTAATATATATATATTGTATTTTATACCTACTGCGCATTCGGAACACACAAACAGCCGTACAAAAGCAAAATTATATGTGCATTAAAATAATATATATATATATATATATATTTATTCGGATAACAGCCCGAGGGAAAGTTTCGATGCGGCGGCCGTCTTTGGGGAGAGGGTCGTCCCTTAACCTATCCCATATCGTCGAACGGACGCTGCGTTGGTCGCAAATAAAAGCGCCCCTTCTGCTCGCGCCCCGCAAGCAGCGATGTGTAAGAACACGGGAAACTCCGAATTAACCCGATTGAATGTCGGTGCGCGGTCGTAGGCGAACGAGTGTGCGAGCAGTTTCGTGTTCGTTTGTGTGTGAACGGACCGTCGGTGGCCTTTTGGCCGACTAACTCGGTGGGGCTGGTGTGCGCGAAGCACGACCAGTTTTCAGATTGAGGCGAGGCTACTGCTGCCGATCGATTTTGACAAACACAAATTAATCTGCTAAGACGTCGAGTGTACGTGTTCAATTAAAACGTTCGCCGGTAGTGAATTGTGTAAACGAATAACAATTGTTGATTTCGCGTGCCTTTTCGTCCGATTAGCATTTCGAAACCAATCGACGACAACGGCGCACTATGTACCTCTAAACGTATCTCATCTTAAACACATGTACAACTATTTTTATGTTACGCTCGTGCATTATATTTTATTCAAAGATTCACTCGGCCGTCGTCGGATATTAAAAACGTAAAAACGGTTTTACAGTTATCGCAGCACAAAAATGAATTACGATATATACTATATAATATTTTATTCTTTAAACTTTTGTACTCGTCGTTATTTATGTAATAATATTTTCTTTTCGAACTACTTGCGAACAACACTTAAGTTTTAAAAACGCAGTGATAATTATTTTGCTAAACATTTAACGTGCCCATTAAAATAATATTTTTCTTTAATTGTTCGCGTTTTTTTTTTTTTTTTTTTTGTTGTTTTTTTCTTGTTATCTGCATTTTTAAAATTAACTAATTGAATATTTTCAATAAAAGTTGTTGAAGCCTCGCCATAATATTTAATTTTATTTTAACACGACGGTACAAAAATCAAAAATAAATTATAACTTCTTATAATTACATGCTAACACCATGCAACCCTTAATTTTCACTTATCAATTGAATTGTACGTGTGTGCGAAAAATTCGTAAAATATTATACCCTATCATCGCATACTTATGTTTGCGTGATTTGCTTTTCCACTTATGAACGAGTTGTCGTTGTTTTTTTTATATGATGATTGTCGCTTACGCGCAGATTTTAAAATCGATTACGTTCAACACTGCGATGACCTCGTCGAGCAAGTCAACAAAATTTCAAAGGCTGTACTCGGAAAAATTATTAAATTTTCGTTCTCCTTGCCAAACGCCAATGTCGCGGACAATCGAATTCGGCATAGAGCCAACGGTATACGTGTGTCGCAAAATCAATTTGATTTTTTTTTTTTTATTTCTATTTTTTCCCTCCGTATTCCCAGTAGGCTGCGGTGTAATATTGGAACGCGGCGCGGCCTAAAAACATGTTTACTCTTATCCGTTATGAATTTTCTATGAGAAATGCGTATTTATTTATGTCTGTCTCCGCACGTATATTTATATATATCGCGTTTTTCCTGAGATCCTCACGAAATTCGTGCACGATTTTGTGCGGGCGTGCGTGTGCGCACGTGTATTATTATTATATACATGCGCCTGACGTGTGTAGTGTGATCGTGCTCGTTGCCATGTACATCGCGTGTCCAGAGACCGACCGCCACCGACGCACGACCCGCGTTTACTTACCTAAACGTTACACGAGATTTCGCGTTTTGGACAGCGACGCGTGCAATTATATCGTTTTCTGGTAGTAATATTATACGCCGCTCCCTAGTTAGGTGGCAAAAGCGTCCCGAGTGTTAATTATTATTTTTATTTCTCACCTATAGTCGTCGTGTATAAAAATCGATACTCGCACGTACTCGCGGTCCTTATTGGACTCGTGCTCTGTTTATGAACACAGCTGGTGGTTCGAATTTGAAAGAAAACGCAAAAAATTACAACCCTGTTACCTATTCGTCCGAAGCGTTTTTACGGAATCCATCTCTTCGGACTGTTATCGATAATCCGGTGCGTTATTCGCGTAGTGGTGATAAGCAGCGGTGTTCTTACCGGGGAAACGGATGACGTGGGATCAGGTAAACGGAAAAAATAAAAAAAAATGTTAAGCGTAACACAGATCGGACGACGATTCCATTAAAACTATCCAACCGGTTTTAAAAAAGCAGTCTATATTTGTTATCGTATTTACGCCGCGAGTCGTTAATTAGGTTTGTGAACTCTCAGTGCCATCGACCGACTACCATATTATAGCTGTACCAATTCAACAGCCCTCGAGTAGTGCTGTTGGAATATTTCGATTAATTTTACATTAATCGACTAATTGATGTTTTTAATTTTATTAAAATTAATTGGGATATTTAGGTCCTTAAAATCAGATTAAATCATTATTTTACAAAAAATAACGTTTAAAATAGTTGTCCTCTGAATAATGTATAAGGAGCTAATTCTCTACAGATCGATTGACTGAACCGATCGTTTAAATTCTTTGCTTTTGAAATGTTTGTCTACAATCGGGGGCCTACGATTGTAAATCTTGGTGAAAGTCTTGGATTAATCGATTATTCCCTATTTATTGATAATCGGTTTTGCTATAACATGCGCCAGTAGAACATTGGAATATAATAATACGACATATAACAACAATTACAATTAATGATATTTTATTATTAATAATATTAACAAATAACAATAACAACAAATATGTACGTGTGCGTGCACACAACAGTAAACGCAATGCGCACAATGACGGACTACTGTCGCACCACGCACGGCGAGACGATGATTGAACGACGCGACGTCGGTTAAATCTCGGCGCCGTAACATTGCGCTCGAGCACACGCCCAACGTTTTTAATTGTTCATTCAACGATCTGCTGAACAAATGCGCTTCACGTATAACGCACAAATCCGCGTATCATTGACGTGTGTACAAAAAAATCAAAAAAAATAAATAAATACAACATCGAATGCATACGGTACGGCACAGTAGTGCATCGTTTCCAGCCGTTACACTTTGTTTTGTTACTCCCCTCGTCGTACTCGTTACAATAACACGCGTTTTCCAATCAACGTGCCGGCGAGACCTGTATTCCAAACGATCGGTCCTCCGTAGCAAACGAACACTACGGGCGCACACACGACGGGTGTCATTCGGTGGTACGCCTCTTCGACTCCGACAGCACTCGGCGTTTTTCGAGTGAACCCCCCGGGTGCGCGCGCGGTTCGGACGTAGTCGAACGACCAACACTGGCGCACGACCCGGAAGCGCGCGTTTGAAAACCGTATTCGTTCCGATCGCGTGCTGACGATTTGCATTCCTACCCCGTACAACCCCGTCGCTGATTGCGGCCCCGTCGAACCTAATGAAACCGTCATCTCTTGTACGATAAATGCGTATCGAATGTTTTACCTTTTGCCCGCGACACGGTTCCCAATCACACGCGACGGGAAGTGCATGTGTGCACGGAGTTGGCAAAAGTTTTACGGCGCTAATTGAATACCCGTGTACTACGGTGGTGCGGCGGACCAGAGCTGCCGACGAAGAAAGTTAATCGTCGAGAGATGGTTTCTCCTCTTCCCGTCCGCGTAAACTCTCAAGAGCCTCCCGCGGTCGGTCGTAATATACCTAGTACATAACAGTGCACGTGCACACCTGTGCGGACGAGGGTCGTAACGGGACTTCTTTAATCAAGTGGATCCTGACCAGACGCCAAATCCAATCGACGGACAAATCTCTCCCCCTCTGCGTATTCGTAAGGTATTGTTTGCCAAGCGCAATTAAGCTAATCCCTTTTTGCCTACCCTAACGAATCGCATCGCCGGACCGCGATTTTATAGTTTTTAATTGAATCCGGCGTGTTAAGCAATCGCCGAGAAGTCGGTCTCCCGCTGCAGCAGACACGTGTTCGCCGAATGTTTGGTGAAATACACAAGTACCTATAATTGTAGTGTATAATAGTATATTTAAGCAATGAAATAATAGAAAGCAATGAACGATTTGCATGATTTTTTTCTCGGGATTCGTGACATCAACAAGGAAAAAATCATATTAAGGTATCGAACGACAAGCTTGTGATGTAAAGATTTTTCGTTTTTATTACATTTGTTAACGTGTACATTAACGTCTTATTATATTATTATTATAAAAATATTTACGTCTGTAAGAAAAGAATTGTATTTTAATTCGGTTTGAATACTACGAAGAAAAGAAAAAATCATAATAGTTATTTGTCATCAGTTACTGGGGAAAAAATAAACATGTCGTCACCGTCTAAAACAAGCTTATGTGTACACTAAATAATATCTTCTTTTCATTTTTGTGCATTATGTATTTATATCTCGAAAAAATTAACAGTGTTTTCAACCTTGATGATATCCGAATTTTCCAACAGTTTCAAATTTACCTAATCTATACATAAAACTGTATGAGTATTTATTTTTTCTTCTTTCACATGATATTTTGCGATATTACGTGATGTGTAAAATAAATCGTTGAAACCAATTATTTTAATAGATATTTTCTTTAAATTACAATTTTGAATATCATTTTTTTATTACAATTGTGTACAATTTTTGTATTCAATGTATGTTAACTTCTAGGTATGTATTTAGTATTCACTTCATATTTGAAAATGTAATTGACCGTTAAAATACAGAATACAATTAAAAACGAAAAACAAATGAAGAATATGTAATGGTTTTTGATTTTATCTTATAAGAATTTCAGTTTGAATTTTATTAGCATATTTATACGGTCATAGTAACCATATTAGGAAATACTTAAATTTCGTTTGTCGAAATTCTTTAGGTCGACTCGGCTGACCGGATATAATAATATGTACCATAAAAAATTAAAAATAAAACAAAAAGTAATTGGATGGTGATGTCACACGTTTCAGTTCTCTACTATATATTGACGCGGTTCTCTATTATTAGACCGCCGACCTTAACTAAATGAAGGAGAGCCTACATGAACTTGGCGCCAACTATTTAGTGTGTATTAGATTTCGTGTTTTAACAAAATATTTAATTTTAAAATTTTATTTTAAAATATTATTCAAAAAACCCTCTATAAATTGTTGTTTATTATTACTATTATTCGTGTTTGATGAATGAGAGAAAAATCTTGTTTTGCATTTTATTACGTTAACTAATTGCCAAAGTCCCTGGTCGTTTATATTAATGAACCTCAAGACAGAAAAAAAAATAAACAATAGAAATGAATAAAACAAGCCTTAAGAGTCTCGGGAATTCCCCTTTATTTGCATTACTTATGTGTATAGTTTCATAATCACATTTTTTTTCTCTATTAATATTGTTAATATTTTTTCTCTTATGTAACCTTTACACGTTTTATGAACATCTCTTGGCCCATATTAATTATAATCAGTTTTGTTGCCTTGTTCCATAATACTGAAATTTATGTTTACGCAGGACGAAGATGACTACGAAACTAGTAGTGGATCCGTGAGGTCTGGTTCAGGAGACGCGGCTAGTTGTGATATTGGATTACTCGAACGTCTCATACGTAGTCACCCGATATGGTTTCTACCCGGAATTCAACGAGCTGGTGCATTTCACTTATTACAAGGGAAGGACGACGGGGTGAGTGCATTAAACATAATCATTGTTAATTAATTGATTAATTATTTTTGATATTACTCGTATTTGTTATGAATCATTTTTACGTTATAGCAACAACAAAAGTAAATTTATTTGAATTTTAAATTTTTCAGAATTTTGTTGTAAGGCAGTCCAGTCAGACGGGCACTATGGCCATATCCGTTCGCTTACCAAGTGGCAAAGGTCCGTATATTGAACATTATCTCATTCAAGCCACTTCCGACAACAGGTTAGCTCTGGAAAGTTCGGACAATAAATTTGATAGTATCCCAATGTTAATTGCTCATTATGCACAGTGCTGGTAAGATTTTAATAGAATCATTGGTACACTTTTTTTTCTTGTGCTTAATATTTTATTTTAATATTTTAGCGATGAACTACCTGTGCAGCTTATGTTACCCAAAGCTATACAAGAAGCGAAAAATCGTCAACAACTCTCATCCTTAGCGTTACTTGGTCAAGGTTAGTTTTACATTTATTCTTATTTTATTATTTTTACAATTGAATAAATTATATTTAATAGAATTCTGGAGGTATCCTATGGCCAGTTCAAGGTCTTCTCCAACATTGGACATATCACCAAACGACGAGCCCACAAAGAGGACATTGAATACTTCTATTCCAAGTAGTGCCGCCAACAGTCAATCGAGTAGCCTCAGTAGTTTTAGCAGTGGTGAGATATAAGACTATAATACCTATATTGTATACATATTTTTTTTTTTACATTTTTTAAAACTATTTTATGTATACCCTTTTGGTACTCAAATAATATGATAATACTATATAAGAATTTATTACTTAAGCATATAACTAAGTTATATTATTTATACGAATATTAATAACTAATATTTTGTATTTTTCATTATTTTTGTAGGCAACAATAATCAAGAATCTGCTTTTACAGACAATCATTTATCTATAGAAGAATTATCAACTAGTCCAGTGGAAAATACACAACAAACCAATGGATTTTTAACAACTTTCAAGAGTACTTCAAAAGAAGGTAATTTTATTATATACTTAATTCTTATAAATTATTACTTGACAATTATGTATATATTTTCAGGTACACCGACTTCTTCAGATAACTTGTCTCCACCAGTGAGCCTTGTGAGTGGTCGGACAAGACCCACACCTCCAAATACATTAAACCTTAAATCTTCCAACAGCCCGTTAACTACAGATGTTGTAAGCTCTTCTCATACAGCCAAAACACCTCCACCACCTCCTCCTCGTTGGGCCAAACCTGTATCAGGCCAACAAAACTTCACTGTGACAACAACTGTTACGTTTAGTTTGCACAAAGAAACATCCCCTTCACCACTTATTCAAGTATCTTGTGGACAAATGTCTAAATCAACAGATGATAGTGAAATTATGCCAGCCATCAAAAGTCCACCAGGATCGGAAATCATGTCTCCAATCTCAGACACAGGTGGTGTGATACGTTCAGGTCGTCGCACTAAAAGAAATAGAATTAAACAGTCAAGACATTATAGAGAAAGCGATATACTTGAAACTCCCAATATTTATCATAGAAGTAATTTTGCTGACAAAGTCAGTGATTATGAAGACGTATGGGGCCCTGACTCATCTTTATCTACATTTAAAACACCTTCATCTTCTCAAAGCAATAGCGGCACTTATATGAAAAATGCTCCAGAATTACCCCCAGAGATGCCACCTGATATACTAGAACAAACTACTAGTGTTCAAACTGTTACTAAAAACACATTAGGACTTGTTTTACCTCAAAACCAAAACAACGATCTCCCTTCAATAACTGACAGTACAACCAGTCTGTTATCACCTGTCTCACCTGAGGCAAAATCTCCAGTTTCTGAAGAAGATATTTCTGAAGCTAAGCAAGGCAGTCCTTTTTACGCTGAACCAGCTGATGCCATAAAACAAGTAAATATTTTTAACTATTAGAATTATAATACGTTTATGACTAATGCCCTTTGATTTTACAGGCTGCTTTTCTGAGACGCAAACCAAAATCTTCAGCAAATAATTTCCGTAACCGCCATTCAGAGCCAAGTTTTCTTCATCAATGGCCTGCGCTAGTTGGATGTAGCCAATTACCCCGAATCGATTCTAAAGAAGAATTGTTATCACCTAATGGTAATTACTCTACCAACCAAGCATTTTCTTCTTCTGTGGACAATATACCATTATTAAGAGGTTCGAGAAGGGAACTCTTAAAAACTGGTAAACCAGTAGAAACCCCTCGTATTGGCCCTCCAAAGCGTGGACTGGAGGGTTCATGGGCAGTAGATTCTAGTTGGGAATTTATTGGCAATGAAAATGAAAATGCTAACTCATTTGATAATAATGATCAAGCAAATATTGAGCAACCATCTAAAGATTGTTTAAAAGAATCTCCAGGACGCAAAGGTCCTACAATACAAGAAATTATTTTACAAAGGTAAATTATTTTAATTCCTAATATAATAAATAAATATTATTTAGTTGTTTATGACCATTAAGAATTTATTAATGTATAAATAAATAGTTTATGTATAGAAATACATTTTTAGCCTGAAGTATTATATTTATAATGTACGACCGGTCTGAATTTAAATATTTAATATTACATATAAATAAAGTCAATAAAATCAAAGTTTAAAGTCTACAAAAGTCTTTAGTCTTAATGTCGATTTATAGTTACGATTTCATTGACTTTGTACATACCTAATGAATTTTTTATTTGAAACCAGTTAAAATATATAAACAATCCAAGCTAAGCATTTATATATAATATATATAAAATATTTATTCATATATTAACAAATGAGTATTAACCATTTACTAATTTTTATTTTTTTACTAAGAATTTATTATTTTCGTATTTTCAGGTTACCGCATTTGAGCTTATATGTCAAAGAACCCTGTTCAACATCTTGCAATAATGATACTGAACAACCTGATCAAAATCCCACTGATAGTGTGAACAATAATATTTTGAACTTGACTGGTTTCAGTAATCTATCTCTTTTGTCTCAGAATAGTGATGAAGATACTAGAGTAAATAATGAGCTTCTATTTAAATATATTTTTATATTTTTTTGATGTATAATTATGTTTTTTTCTTTCTTTTACATTACAGACTGAGTTTTCAGAACCATGGGATAGTTCAAGGTGGGAACATTTGTTACCGGTTTCTAATAAGGATCAAAATCAAGATCATTTAAAATCAGTGAATCGAAACAAAAGTTTTTCCGAACGATTGGATCCGCTTTTAGGTAATATGGATGAATATTTTATAATAAAATATCAAACACAATTTTTATTAAATTATTTCTCTTTAGAATTTAACTAGTTCAAAATTAAGCTTACAAAATATTGTTTGTTCTTTATTGTATTTACCTTTAAACAGGATAGGAAATTGCCAATGGCCTCCGTTATTAAGAGGCCTCGGATTTTTATGAACCTTTTTTTTTTGCATACCACTTTTATCGTAAATAATACATTTTTAATTTTGCTCAAAGGCCACAAAATGCCTAAATCAAACCCTGATAATTACACATTTACTTCAGTTTGCGATTACTGCACATTAACAACCAATTTATTGTAATTTTAGTGTAATAGATTACAATTTTTGTTTTAATTATTGCAATTGCTTTGTAGACTATATTATTATTGTAGTAGTTTTTACAAGAAAAAACCGCTATTAAACTATCGGTAATTAATAAGCATGAATAGTAGTCATCCGTCGAAGTATTATGTAAAATTAAAATATGAGGTCAAATGATAATACTGCACCGACTGATATTTCAAACAACTCGTTCGATTTTGTTCGGATCGTAAATCATCGTTGGCGGTGATGGACATTCTCGGAGCCCGTAAACAAACACGTATCAGTCGCATGGGCGCTACTAGAGCCCAAATATTAGCCCTAGAGTACACGCTTCACGGTCAAAAAGACCGGGCTTTTTGAATTTTGTTCATTGTTTCAAAAATACGAAATATTAACCTAACCCAATCTAGGTACCTTCTAATTAGATGATAAACTAACATTAGATACAATTGCTTACTGTATACGATTTGTTGTCTGTACTATTGAAGGGTTCAAATTCCATTACCTATTAAAACACGGTCTAAAAGACCGTGTGCGTGTTATACTGTGACATTGACACACAATTTAATTTGATGAAAACTCATTATGGGTTAAATTTCTTATCGCCGATAAGACGTTATTCCCTATCGATAAAACATAAATGAATATTTTATTTTTATATTGTTTTTAGTTGACATTGTCTCGCTATACTGTGCGAACTACGAGTATAATACAGATAAAATATTTAATAAAACCTAATATTTAATAAAATTTATATGGAAGTTTAATTTTTTTATATTATGTATCAATTAAATCATTTGACAATATTTCTTTATTTAAAAAAATAAAATCAATAAAATAATTATAATTTCAATTTATCGAGTTTTAATTGAAATATTTCAATACACGGTCAAAAACACCGTGTGCGTGGAATCTTGTGAATATTTTTAATGCGTGTAATCTAGGGTTAAGGGTGTTGAAATTGCCGAAAATAAAATTAAATGGTATTTAACTGTAATTACTATAGATTATATAGATCTGAAGAAAAAAAAACAGGAGTGCTACATTTGAACTCAGGGATGCTAAAAACCCTATTGCGTCCCCCTAGTTGCGTCTATGTTGTATGTTTGTTCGTTTAATCCCCGACCAACATAAACTTATTCTAGATAAAACCGTTCTACATAGAACGATCAATTATTGTTTCTAAAACCTTTAAACCCCGGGTGTTTACGGAAAATATTTCAAAAACGTTTGTTGCGTCAGATAAGAAAACGTTCGTATAAACTTAATCCGGAAAGTAGTATAAAAGTCAAATTCACTAAAAAAAAATTAATAAATCCACTAGAAAACGGCTATGAAAAAAAATATCGTCTGTCATTTGTAGTTCATACGTTCGTGTTATGTTCGCGATCGACGAATTCCGGTGATCGAGTGTACCGCACGTGAATGAAAGTTACAAATATTTATTTATTATCGTTTTAATGTTACGAAAGTCATAAATAAATTAAAATATATAAAAATTTAATATAATAATAGAGACGTCACTACGATATTAACTGTGGTGTGTACGATATTCTGTAGCAGCCCCACGGATCCAAGCATTGGCACGCAGCCGCTTGATGGCCCAGACTGGCACAGGTTCTTCAACGCGAGAGTATGCGCTGCAGCTTGCCGCGGACAAGTCCACTGTATTTGCCAGGTCCATCGACAACTTCGTGTGCTGCACAGTTGAGTCCAAGGAGACCAACCCGTCGGTGGTGATGCGAAACGTGCGACAGTTCATGTCGGGGATGAAAAACTATTTGCTCAAACACGGAGAGAAGGAGTTCCAGAAAGTCGTAGAGAGGGAACGGAGCCAGGTATGCGTGTGTTTTTATTTCCATTTTCTCTTTGTAGGATCTTGTGATCCCCTCGACGATCGGCCGTTCTTGCCGCGTCCTGTGGACAGGATTACATGCGAAGCATTTCTTTAATTCCGCGCGTGTTTTCTGCTCCGCAGTTGAAGCCCACCGAGTTCCTCAACCTCGACGTGATCCTGGAAGGCGTGATGAACCGGCTGGTACTTAAGGAACTCCGGGAGCACATCTACAGCCTTCTGGTCGACGAGTACGTTAACAACGGCTCCGTACCGTCCATGGTGGAGAACATACACTACGCCAAGTCGAAGAGCATCCAAGACTTCGCGGTCCGAGTACGTGTAAGACTTTGTTACATTTAGCCAGTGCTCAGCGTGGGAGGGAGGCGCAAAGGGACATTCGGTCCTCCTACCTCTCGCAGTGCTTAAAAATTCTCTTGCAGAAAGTTCACTATAACGCTCAACTGTTCACAAAAAAAAACAATCGTTCACGTTAAAAATTAATAATCAGTTATGAAATATGTACAAAAATGTTTTTTAAAATATTTGTTTCGTTTTATAATCAACTATTACGTCTCGTCGGTGATCTACCGTAGCTCGAAGAAATAGTATTATTTTACAATCAACTCGTATTCAATATTAATGATGTGTCATTCACTCATAATGTACTGTTTAATATGCGTATATCCAACTAATATAATTGTATGGAAAGCTCTTAGCGGTACAGTCATCAAAGTCTCTTTGGCTTTTTTTTTTTTTGCCACTTTTGTTCTGTGTTTATCCGCCGCTGTGTCGAGCAGCTTAGACGTGAGATCAGCGGCCGTTTAATTTTTACGGAGTCACGTGTAGGCATAACTACACGCATATGTTGTGTTGCGTATCACGCGTGTGCGAGGAATAATGCGTGCGAATGACATTACTGCCATTTTCGTTCCAACGTTTCTAGAAACTTTCTACCTCTTACTGATAATCTTGACGGTGTGATAAGGATTCTGAAAACGCTCATTGTATAGTTAACTGTGGAAGGGTTTAACCGTTGAACTTAATCATTTTTCATAAATATTTTCATACATAAAGTCATAAAATTTTATTTTAAATTATTTAAAAATGTACAAGAATCTTAACAAGGTCCAATTATAAATTTAGATAACTAATACATTTAATTAGAATAAAATTGAATTGTTTTTGTATTAATAAAGCTGAAATACATATAAGTACATATAAATACATATAGTTAAATATATATAGGTACATGATTTTGAGACCCATAAATTATTTCATATCAATGTCAACATATGCTTAGACTTATTTTAACAATTGTTTTTTTTTTTATTAACTTATTGTTTTTAACGTCTTCAAGATTTATTTAGGTTTAGTACTATTGAAAATATATGATAGTATGATTGTACTCGTACTTATATATATTTATAAATTTATAAGTTTAAATTTAAATATATTGAGTAATTAATTTGATTCTTATAAAATAATTACAGGAAAATTTGGTACCACCAAATGATAACGATTTGAAGAAAATATCAGAATGCTTCAAACGTCTTCAAGATGCATTCTTGCCATTGGAAAAATTAGAACATCTACTGTCTGCTATTGCTCTAATTTTTAACGCTGTAAGAAAATTATGAAATATTTACATTAATTTATGCATTACGGTATTAATAATGATTATCGTCTATTCTTTTAGGTTAAAATGCAAAATCGAAGCGCAGACGCATGTCTAGGTGCTGATGACTTCTTGCCTTTGTTGGTATGGGTGCTCGTTCAATGCAATGTCCTTACAGCTGAACTGGAGGCTGAATACATGTGGGGCTTGTTGCATCCATCACTGATACCTGGTGAGGGAGGATATTACCTGACCGCTCTATGCGGTGCCGTACACGTGTTGAAAAGCTACAAATCCTCTATGGAAGCCAGTTCGGCTAATGGTGTGAAAACTCTAGGTTCCGACAACACAGTATGTTATGCCGAATTTGTTTCCTAATACTTAGAAAGGTGTTAAATTCTTGATATTGTTTTTGGTAGTTGAGTTATGACCCACTAAATGAACTCAAATCAGTACTTAAAGTGGTTGTACCTGATGAAACAAACGGCTCGTTATTGACCAAGACATTACCTGTCAGACCACACATGACCACACGTGATGTATGTAAAATCATTGCACACAAATTGCGCATAACCAATCCACAAGATTATTCACTGTTTAAATTAATTGACGGCCAAGGTAATTGCAATAATTTTTAATTTTTTATTTAACTAATTTTTTTTTAACTAATATTTATAATAACTATTTCTAGAATTCCTGTTGTCTGAAACCGACTGTCCACAAGATATTAAGAGTTCTACAACAGCTTGTGGCAGTCATTGTCTGTTTGCATACAAAAGGATTGATGCAAAAATAGCTTGGCCCCATTCGCCTTCACCCTAAGCCATATAACTTAAAATATTAAAAAAAATTTATTTATTTTTGTGTTTGTTTTCTTTATATATATTTTGGGATTATTTTATACTATTGTATAACAATTTTTCTTTGTGATTAGTCTTTAACCTGTGAACAATATCTTGCGCCGACTATTATCCTAAATGCTAGTCATAAAATTTGTGTGTAAGTCTGCGTAAATGTTTGGATATGTAAATAATGTAGTGTACATTTGAATAACACACATTATTGAAGTAATCATAGGTATATATTATTATTTAAGCATTATGTTTTTTATCTTATTGTCTAAAATATTTTTTTTTAATTATTTTAATATTTATGAAATTTTTTTAAATATATTTTATTATTATTTGTATGTTTTTATAACTTTATTATTAGTTTAAACAAAATAATATTTCTACTCAATGACTGATAAGCTTGATACTTTGTATTCAAGCTAAGAATTTATTTTTATTTTTTCAATTTATTGTCTGTGTACAATGTAAAAAAAAAATGACACGAGTTATGAAAGCTAATAATTTTTTGTTTTTATACTTCAATTAACTGTATCTAAAATATACTTTTACTTTAAATACTTTAAAACAAATTGCGTTTCAGTATGTAAACTAATCCTATATAATTTGATATATATATATATATATATATATATATTTAAATATATTTAAATATATTTAATATATAAAAAACAAATATAATATTTTGATAAAGTAACTGTTTTAATTTTTACCATTAATGTTGTTAATATCTTAATGTTATATAGTATATAACAGTTCAATTATCAAAAAATTATTTATATATATATATACTATATAACATTAAGATATTAACAACGTTAATGGTAAAAATTAAAACAGTTACTTTATCAAAAAATTATATTTGTGGCGATGTGGACTGTATAAAAACTTAGACTTTGTTTTGATTTAAAGAATTGGGTTTTTTATTTTAATTCAACGAAATAATTGTCATTTTAAGGTGGCTTAATGGCCGATCACGTATCTATCATTCACGCCGCGCATGACGTTGACGCTAGACTATACTGCACCACTGGTTCGGGGGCGCACGCAGCGCGCTCGCGTTATCAGCTCATCCCAATTACGACCATCGTCGATCGCGATCGACCATACCGCCCGCCTTAAACAATTGTTTAACAAAACATTTTTTTTCTAATATATTATAGTAAATTTAACAAAATAGTAATTTCAATAAATCATAAGATAACAAAATATTTCAAAATAACATAACATTATACAAAAGAAACAACCAAAAAAAAAAAAAATTTATTTTATATAAACTTAATTGTAACAAGTGTACCTTTACATATTTATTTTTGATCATTTGAGACACAATTACCTTCGAAAGGAAGTGGGCATAAATACCGAATAGCGCGACGATATATACCACTAGGAGTCTTCACGGTGGCGACTCTTGGAACACCGTCACCATCTGCATTCACATGAAGAGCTTGAACAAGACCCAACTTCCACTGAAGAGGCGGAGCGTTGTCATCCTTCACAAGAACAATTGAGCCTATTTTTATCCTTGGACCCTTTTCGATAGACCACCGTTTTCGTTCCTGAAGTTGGGTTAAATATTCACGGTTCCAACGGGACCAGATTTGCTGGGAAACCTGCATGACTCTGCGCCATCTAGTTAATCGATTGGTTGGTATTAATGACACTTCAATTTCTGGTAAAGCACTTAACGAGTCGCCAATAAGGAAATGAGCAGGGGTTAAAGGAGCGAGGTCAGAAGGATCAGAAGATAAAGGAACCAAAGGTCGTGAATTCAAACATGCCTCCACTCGTATTAATGTCGTATTCAACTCTTCGTATGTAAAGTTTGCGTTGCCTAAAGCGCGAAATAAATGATGTTTAATAGATTTTATTGCTGACTCCCATAATCCTCCAAAATGAGGGGAGCGAGGTGGTATAAAGTGCCAACGGATACCGGATTCAGATAATACATTCTGCAATTTTGATTGATGTTCTTCGCTGTGAATCAAGTTGCTCAACTCTTGAAGTTGACGATTTGCTCCAACGAAATTTTTTGCGTTATCCGAATAAATATCTGTGCATTTTCCTCTTCGGTCAGAAAATCTTCTTAATGCATTTATAAACGATGCACTTGTTAAATCTCCAACCAGTTCGATGTGCACTGCCTTTGTTGTGAAGCAGATAAACACACAGATATACCCCTTGCTGAGAGCCGAATTTCGCCTCAAACTTGTTTTTATCATTAACGGTCCCGCGAAGTCGACTCCGCAGACCGAAAAAGGGCGACTAGGTTCAATTCTTTGCTTGGGTAGGTTCCCCATTATAGGTTGAAAAACTGTAGGCTTTAATCGAAAACATCTTACGCACTTGGACGCAACCTTGCGTGCGACATTTCGGCCATTTATGGGCCAAAAACGTTGCCTTACATGCGCCAACATTAGTTGCGGACCACCATGTAGTAATACATCATGAGCATCTTGAAATATTAAGTGAATTATGGAATTATTTGGAGGAACAAGCATGGAATTTTGTTGGAACTGATCTAGCTGACCCGCATTCTTCAGACGTCCTCCAACTCTGATGATGTTATTTTCGTCCAGATAAAGACGTAAACGAAAAATGTTGCTTTTTGGGGAACATAATCCGTTTTTTCTTAAGTCGGAAATTTCACAAAACCACTTCTCGCCTTGAACAAATCGAATAACGTGATTGGTCGCATTATTTAGATCATATGGCAGCAGAGGACCCGTTTTTTTTTGTCATTTGGATGAGCAGTGTTATAAATAAATCGTAAACACAAAGCTACTACCCGTATAAGACGTTCAGACGTGGGCAAACTAATTGTTCGACGTTCTTCAACTGTATCGAAGTTGATTTGATTTTTGTTTATATGCGGCCATTTAGATGAATCACACTGAAGCCAATTAGGACCCTCCCACCAAAAACTGTCATTTAACATCATTTGAGGTTCTCGACCACGGGAAATAATATCTGCCGGGTTGTCTTTAGTATGTACGTGCGCCCATTCGGATATGGATGTTATTTCTTGAATCTCACCAACTCTATGAGCGATGAATGTTTTCCACTGCGCCGATGGTGAAGAGATCCAAGCAAGAACTATTGAAGAGTCCGTCCAGAATGTCCTTTGACTGATATTCATTTTTAATTTCGCAATTATTTTGTCAGCTAAACGCGCCAAAAGGACAGCTCCACATAGTTCTAGACGTGGTAGTGAAATCGATTTTAAAGGGGCTACGCGTGATTTAGCACAGATTAAACGTAAACTACGCTTGCCTTGATTATTTGTTGTTATAAGATACAAACAAGCACCGAACGCTTCAATCGATGCATCTGAAAATCCATGTATTTGTACATCTACAATTTCTCCTGTGATTACGATACATCGCGGTATAGATAATTTAATAATAATAGGCTTTCACGAAATTTGTACCAATCCAACATTATCTCCTCTGGCAATGTTTCATCCCATCCAATGCCTATTGTCCACAAACGTTGCATCTTTATTTTAGCCTTTATAACAACATGGCTAATTAGACCCAGTGGGTCAAATATAGTCGCTATTTCTGACAGTATTTGACGTTTGGTAACAATAGTTTTTCTTTCCGCGAGTTTCACTTTATACTTGAAAACGTCACCTGACGGATCCCACCGAAAACCTAAAATATTGGCAGAGTTTTTGGATAAGTCCAAGATTAATGTCGGATCATTTTCTTTATTTTCAAGACCGGTAAGAAGTGCGGGATCGCTGGCTGTCCATTTTCTAAGTTCAAATCCGCCCTTTTGTAACACTTCTATGATTTCGTTACGCAATGTTATTGCCTCTTGCAGAGATTTGGCACCACCCAGATAATCGTCCATGTAAAAGTCCTGTTTAATTGCATTACAAGCGTTAGAATACAAGTTTGATTCTTCGTCAGCCAAACGATGTAGACATGCGGTTGCGAGGAACGATGCAAGGACTGTGCCATACGTTATTGTATTTAATTGGAATTGATGCAATTCTTGATCGGGTTCCGGTCTCCAAACTATTTGTTGATAGGTTCTGTGATTCGGAGCTACCCATATTCGACGGTACATCTTGGAGATGTCAGCAGTCATTGCATATCTATGCTTACGAAAACGAGTCAACAAATTTATAAGATCTTCTTGAATGCAAGGACCCTTTAGCAAAACGTCATTTAAACTGACTCCCGATGTGGTCTTGCATGATGCATCGAACACCACTCTTAATTTAGTAGTTACACTGTCCTCTCTCCAAACTGTGTGATGTGGTAAATAATAACTTTCTTTGATGTTTGAACATAGTTTAACTCTAGTCATATGTTCTAAATCTTCATATTCTTTCATAAATTTCGAGTATTCGATTTTGAGTTGAGAGCTGGTTAATAATCTTTTCTCAAGACCATGGAAACGCCGCGTAGCTGTTGGTTTCGAATCACCTAATTTTTTCGCCTTATCTCGAAATGGTAGCTGAACTACAAACCTGCCTTGTTCATCTCGCTGCACAGTATTTTCAAAATGTTCACGGCACGCCTTTTCCTCCAATGTGAACGCTGTCTTATTTGAACCAATTTCTTCTGTGCGCCAAAATTTTGAAACTTGTTGTTCGAGCTTTGATAAACTTGTACATAACGCGACGGTTGATGTTTTACTGATATCTTCCCGTGGCTGTGTTGACCCAGCTACAATCCAACCCAATTGCGTTTCTTGCATAATTAAATTGGATTGAGGAAGTTTAAACTGATTTGCACGCAATAATTCATAAAATACTTCCGAACCTAAAATAGCGTCGATTCTTTGTGGTTCACTATAAGACGGATCGGCTAAATTCAGCCGGAATTTGAAATCTGGATATGTCGATTTTGGATAACGGAATATTTCCGGTTAAGCGCGGTAATATGTAAAAATCGATATTTACTTTGTAGTTGGACACACGCGATTCGATATTAGCCGATGCCATATACGATGCATTTTGGGCTGATTCGTTTATACCGATTATTTTACACGATACGCGCGTTTTATTTAATTTTAACGTTTGAGATATGGATTCGGACATAAAATTACTTTGGGATCCCGAGTCAAGCAGTACACGACATGCTGTTGATTCCCCGCGCGTGTTCCTCAAGATAACGACTGCGGTTGACAATAAAATTTGTTTATTTGAACTTTGTTGGGACGAATGAGCACTAATAGATTCGAGATTGGACACATTTTCTTTCTTTGAATCGCTCGCGACAGTGTTTGTTGTTCGGTATGCTGTTGCATTTTCGGAACCGCCCGCCATGATCGGTTTAGACTTGGGTAGATGTAACAAGCTGTTATGCGCTTTCATGCATTTGGCACATCGCCGTGAAGTACATTTCTCACCGATGTGATTTCGAAGACAGATTTTACACAGCTTTAGTTCGCCTATTCGTTTTATGCGATCGGATATTGAAAACGCTAATAGAGCTGGACATTTATAAATAGTATGTTCGCCGTCACAGTTATAGCATTTCAAAGTTCCCGTAACGACGAATGAGGACGATTGATCATTAGACCTTTTAAATTTGAAGCTATTTTTTTTAAATTGACGCTGCTGAGGCTGTACTATTTTTAGTCCTCCCGACGCCTCTATGGCTTCTAGTATCTGACACCGATTTTCTAAATATTCTAGTAATGCATTCACCGAGGCGACTTCTGAATTCGACGATTCTATTTCCCACTGTCTTAATGTGCTCGCGTCCAGTTTTATAGAAATAACATGTAAAAGAAGTGATCCCCATTCTTTTGGATTATGGCCTAACGACGTGAGAGCCTTAATATGACCGTTAATCGCATCGACGAGCTTACGCAACTCAAATGACGATTCGTTATTTATATTTTCTAAATCAAATAACTTTTTTGTATGAAGTTGTACAGTGAGTTTTTTATTACTGTACCGCGAAATTAGAGCGTCCCACGCGATTTTATAGTTATCCGACGTAGTGTCCAAAAATTGAATAGTTTTTTGAGCGTCTCCAGACACTGACGAACGTAAATAAAAGAATTTTTGTATATCAGTGAGAGAAGAATTTTGATGCATTAACGCGGAAAATATGTCGTGAAAGGCTGGCCATTCGGAATAAATGCCAGTGAAATTTGGTATTTCTAGGGGAGCTAGTTTTACCATCGGCATAAATTTCGACGTACCAGCCGAAACGGTACTTGCTTTCGAACTGTCATTATTCAACGATTTTTCGGTATGATTGATAATTAAATTGTTGCAAACGGCAACACTCTCAAAATATAAGTCTTCAAAACTAGCTCTATATTTTTCGGTTTCCTCATTAGCACTAATCTCTTCTATAGAAGTTTGGACTGTTTCGAAATCTTGCCAAACTTCATTTATTTTTTCTTTTCTCAATCTTAATTGTATAACATCTATATTTTCTGTTGCTTGAGCGGCTCGAACAAAGTTATTGAAACGCGTTAGTTGGCTTTTAAGTAGCCCCCTTCGAGACAACAGAGAACTTATTTCGGACATTTTACGAATAATTTGAACAACGTTACGAGTGAAGGCAGCCCTAATTACGACACTAAGAGCTATGAAGGAAAATTGCACAAAAATAAATAAAGAAACTACTGGCGACTAACCTTTATGTTGTTTTCTTGGACTGTAAACGCCACCACTCTTTTGCTGTATCGACACTCCGTCCTCGTGCTAAGATTGGTATTATAAAATTACGCAAATTTATAATTTGAATAAATACGTTACCGCACAACGTTTACACGAACGTAAACAATAGTTATCACTGTCTTTACGCCGGACTACGGAAACGAAACGATACGACGATGATAAGCACGACGCGTGCACCGTTTATTCAACCGTTTTATATCAACCGTTTATTTTTACGATGTTTGAAATATAACGCCGGACAATAGAAACGAAACGACAGTAGAAACACTAATGTGTTATCCAGATGCTGCAACGAAGATAAACGACGGACGACAACAATCGAGTCGTAAAAGAATAATAATAATTATTCGTATTATTATCCGTGAGTGCGGTCGCGATCGTTATTATGTAACGATTTATTTACGGTGCGACGGCGACGACGACTACGGCAATGACGACGGCGACGATTTGACGATATATTATAATGGCGATAACACGCACTACGGTCTACGCGTCTACGGTGTTAACACAAATAATACACTGATCATAATCCGGCTCGAATGACCATGTGGCGATGTGGACTGTATAAAAACTTAGACTTTGTTTTGATTTAAGGAATTGGGTTTTTTATTTTAATTCAACGAAATAATTGTCATTTTAAGATGGCTTAATGGCCGATTACGTATCTATCATTCACGCCGCGCATGACGTTGACGCTAGACTAGACTGCACCACTGGTTCGGGGCGCACGCAGCGCGCTCGCGTTATCAGCTCATCCCAATTACGACCATCGTCGATCGCGATCGACCAATATTTGTTTTCAAGTAATTGATCTATTGAACCATATGGTTCTTTATAGTATTATTTAGTAAGCAAAGAATACATTGAACATTTTAACATGAATTAAAATGATGTAATTGGTTTTTATATTTTTTTTTAAGGACAACGATCTTATCCGCAAAATGTTGCTCTTCCAGTGAGGTCATTTTAATTTTTTCACAGATTAAGTTATCTTGAAATCCTATGTGAGGTTCATTAGTATTCAGTAGTCATAGTGTGCAGTGTAAAATTTCGATTTCAAATATTGTGTATGAAAACTGTACAATTTCCATCATTGTTAAAAATGCAAGACAATAACATTTTTAAAACATTAATGTAGTGTTATAAATTATATTAAAACATAAGCTGCATTATTATTCTGCCTCATCTGGAAGACATTTTATTATTTTCAATCAGAGCACAATTATCATTTCAATTTATAAAAGAAAAACTTAGGTTGAAAAATCCATAGCCTCTGCCCCATGGTATCTATCAAAATACTACTACATCATGCTCCACAAAAAGTTAAAAATCTCAAATTCTCGAACTTAGCTAACTAAACAATAGTACATTCAATTTGACAATAAACTGCAGCATCGCCAAAATCTTGTTTTATTACATTCATCTACATTGGCACTAGCTGCAAAACCTAATCATCGTCTCAAAAAGCACTGATGTTAAGATCATTCACACAAAATCTAAATGAATAAACTATTGGTAATTGATTTATTATTACCGAAGAGGTTTCCTCATTTTGTCACCTATATATATATATATATATATATATATATATTATTTTAATGAACATATTTACTCTCATTTGCTTACTGTTGCGTTTATTTGATTGTTTTCTACACATTTTTTTTTTTTTATTCTTACTGAATAACATTATATTTTATGTAATTGGCATCAGGCATCATATATACACTTTACTCAAAACGTTCGATAAGAATCACATTTAGGGCTGTTGGGGCATGCTGTATTTTGTATGCCTATAGAATCTAAAGTTTAGACCAGTAAGAGAAAGATTAGTTATAGTACTTTCCGATGTCCAATTTAAAATTTGAATATATGTATGAATTCATCATCCCTTTTTTTAGGCTATGTGGGAAAAACATTTTTAATTTTTATATTCAATAAGTCTTAAAAAATACTGTTAGCTTCTTAAAACTCATAAAACTATTTTTATGATATTTACATGTTAACAGTTCTAAATTATCAATTATTTTTCCTATAAAAACTAAGTAAAGGTTAACTATTAGACATCTATTTTTAAAAATTGAATCGGGTCACTGGAAGTAAATAAATAAAACTGTTTCTTTTAACTCTGTCGTAACGATTTTGAAAACAAAAAAAAAATTAATACTTAAATTAGTGATAATTATATAATAATTATCTTTATTTAATATTAAATTCGTCTCGTTTCGCATAATTACCCTTATTGTTTATCATACGAAATTATTTCTTAACGTTATCTAAACACCTCCGATTCAGCCAGCATATAATTATAAGATTACTCATACCTTTAAACACATTGATAATATTATAATTTACGATGATTGAGAATCAACGAAGGAATACATTATAAATCCCGACATATGCGTGTGTTTCTAGTCATTTTTTAGAGTTTTAATTATATATTCTCCACAAAATTCGATTTGAAATAATATCTATATATGGTGACTTAGTGTAAAAGCTATTGATTACTTTAAATAGCTCAAAGTAAACATTTCATATAGATTGAACGAAAATATATTTAAAAATGTACAAAAATTAGTAGTAAATGGTTAATTATTGTGAAATAGTAATGTGTGATAAAATATAATAATTATACCTTTGTACGGAAACAGTAAATGTATCAAGAAATAATCGCAAACAGAAAAAAAGTTTTATAAGTTTCATAAAAATGAATAAATTCATTTTCAGAAAACGTTCAATAGGATAAAGAGCAACGTACAATCGTTTACCTGAGAGGTTTAATAAAATATTGGAACTTCATAGTATTAATACATAATAAGAAAAATATAGGCGAAAAAATATATTTAACGAAAACAAAATTAAAAAATATTGAAAATAGACATTTAACATTAAGTAATATTGTGTTTTTCAATAAATCTATAATGATTCGTTCATAAACCTAATAGTCTGAGGTTATATAACATGAAAAATCTTGTAAAAAGGAAATTCATTCCAAAAAAAATAAATAATTGTACATACAAAAACCTTCCAAGGATCATCGAGAAGAAAATAAACTTAAACGAATATTATAACATTTATTATATCGACTCACATTCGGAAAGTGTTTTGGACGAGGAATAGTGTATGAATTTCGTGTATTGATGTTTGTCGTTGGACGTACAATTAATGACTGTTAGCAACTACAGATTAAAAATCTTTATTTTATATTAAATTCGTCTCGTTTCGCATAGTTACCCTTACTGTTTATCATACGAAATTATTTCTAAACGTCATCTCAACACCTCCTATTCAGTCAGCATATAATTATAAGATTTCTCATAGCTTTAAACACATTGATAATATTATAATTTACGATGATTGAGAATTAACGAAGGAATACATTAAAAATCCCGACATATGTCCCAATTGGAAATTTATTACTTATGCCGATACTCACAACAGGCGCAGTACTGCGCAAATATTGCCATCCAACGGTTGGCTAGCCCGTACGGGCATAGTACTGATTATTTTAATTAGCCAGTACTGCATTAGTACTGGAAAACTAGTACTGGCTGCCAGTGTTTGCTCAATACTGGCTCTATACGTGCCTCGTAAGGATTGTGAGCAATGGCCAGCAAATAACTCTTGTAGTTCTGCCAACGTTGGCGGAATACAGACGTAATAATTAAATACGTAATAATTATTACGGACGTAATAATTACGGGTCCCATATAGCCGTATAGGTGTAACTAGGTAGGGACTAGGGGTTAAGGGGGGTTTAGTCCCCCGAATATTATTTTAGCCCCTTTGTCAGAAATTTAAGATCCCCTGTGACAGTAGTTTAAGTCTTCAAATCAATATTAGAAATATTGTAAAAAAAATATGTAATTTGAATGTTAACATCTAGATAAAAAGAAATTGCAATCTACACTGGGATTAAACAATTTTCATAATATCATGCATTGATATTAAACTAAAAATATGTTTAACACATGCAATGCCGTGGTCCGTTTGTAGTGCTGATACCGTGTAGCCGCAACGAAGAACGATAATAGAATATCACAACAATATAGGGTTTTTCCTATGTATACTATCCGCCGGCAACAAAGTTCACGCGATCATGTCCCTCCGCCACACCGCCACACCTTCAATACATTAAACGCCATAGATGTCTTTATTGTCAAATGAAATATCATATCAAATATCAATCGTCTTTGTATTTTCTTCCGTGGTATACTGTGTGTGCTCGAGTTTTTTTCATTAATCCTTTTTTTCTTTTTCGCGTGTATATTTTTAATATTTTATACAGCGTAGTGATTAGTGAGCGTTTGACATTTATATTTTGTATTTTGTACAACTCAACCCTCAAGTTCTCAAGATCTCCGAAGTCTTAAGATTTTCAGAAGTTAAAGGTATGTATACATTCAAATCAACTATTAATTTATTGTAAGTACCTATATGTAGTAGTAAACGTCGAGTTAACTACTATGCATTTACTTAATAACTATAACTTTAGTTAATTCAGTCTATGCTACTATGTATTTACCTGTTAAAATTAGGTAATCGGTCTTAATAAATAATTAAGTTTTAAAGTGTACCAAGTATTAGAAAATTACTTTTGAAGTTTAAATTGTGTTTGATTTCGAGATTTTCTTATGTAGGTACCTACTTAAAATTTTCAATAATACATTTAATTTTGATTATTAGTTCTAATTTGTTTCATATGACGTTTCATATTAGGTAAAATAACTTCAATTTATCTAAATTAAAAATAAAATAAATAGGTAATAACTTTTATTGTCACTCGCTGAAAAGTTTTATAATTAGGTACTGTCTATTGAATTAGCTTAATTTTTTTTTTGTCTTATTTATGTCAATAGTGGAACAAAAATATAAATCTCTCTCTCTTAAATGTATTGTCTTACAGTTTACTTGTATCAATTGAAATAATTTATAATTAAAAAAATATTATATTCTACAATGCATTATCAGCTTTTAAAATGTTTTTATATATTATAGTTAAATTTAATCCATAAAGACATTTTAATTTTGTTTAAAAATAGTGTTAAACAATAAAATGGCTACTATAACAATGTGTTTAAATGAACAAATACAATTTGTACGTACAGAAATCTGTGAAGTAGAAATACTTTTTAAATATTGTTTTAAATAAATAATTAAGTTATAAATTGTACCTAGTATTAGTATATTACTTTGAAGTTTAAATTATGTTTGTTTTCGAGATTTTCTTATGTATACACAAAATGTTCAATATTACATTTAATTATGATTAATAATTCTAATTTGTTTCATTTGAGGTTTCATATTAGGTAAAATAACTTCAATTTATCTAAATTTCAGTACTTCCTATGTTTAAAAAAAATGACTGATTTGATGCTTGATTTTTGATTACGTTTATAGGTACCTAATCATGTTATTTATGGCAATTATATCGATAATTATTTATAGATGAATATGAAAAGTATTCTCATAAGTGAAAATGTCTTGATTTAATTGTAGCTATCTTCACTACTTAGAATATAGGTATTCCTATGTGGGCTCTATGATTAAGTGTTCTTAAGGTACTAAAATATAGAAGATTTTATTAACTATATTTTTTTGTAATGATAAGTAGGTAGGCAGAGCCAGAAATTTGTCACTATTAGTCACTTTTTCGATAAGTTTTGTGCAAATAAACTGTTTTTTTGTGAATTATTTCAGGAAATGATAATTTTATCATCAAAGATCAACTGGATTAATGAAGAGATCAATAGAATATCGTATTAAAGAAGAAGGAAAAATAACTAGAGCGTTATTTGCTGCAAATGGAAGCCCTCATGATGTGGAAAAGATTTTGGAAGTAGAAACTATGATAGATTTACCAAAATTGGATTCTGAAAGTTTCATAGATTTTGATAATGAATTAAAATCGAATATTGAAATGATGAGAAAATTGGTAAAAATTATTATCTTTAGTCTGTATATTTTATTTTATTGTACTCTATATTGTTTAATTATTTTATTCAGAAATGTTTCATGGTGCTTAATATCAAGAGCACATCTAAATTATCTGAAAACTTGAACACTGTTATATAACAGGTCATCCGCGAACACTATGTTCAACGCGCATACCAACACACTTGGTGGCGTCCACATTCAGACCCCAACCTGCACCACAACACCACCCTCACACATATCACATTCCCCAATCAATTCAACCACCCCAATGGTGGCAACACACGGTGTAGGGATAAAGGCAACTGATTCACGGACGTTTACCAACACTAGTAACGGAGGTGCGCAACAACACATGTCGCAAAATCCCACGCTAGGCACACCTGTAGAAGATCGGCTAGCGAGCACAGAGGCAACCGAAACGGATGTTTTGGTTATGGCAATTCAACCGGCACACCATACATCCTTGTGCGCGGTTAAGAACCAGTTGTCCCGCTCTGCTCAGTCATCTAAGTCTAATATCACCACACGAACACGCCCGGACACAATTCCGACCCCCGCGGTCGAACTCGAATTTCCGTCAGGCTTCGTAACGGCACTT
This sequence comes from Sipha flava, assembly GCF_003268045.1. Lineage (NCBI taxonomy): Eukaryota > Metazoa > Arthropoda > Insecta > Hemiptera > Aphididae > Sipha > Sipha flava. The sequence goes on along the minus strand of NW_020272969.1, from coordinate 4,491 downwards.
TTAGACTCACAGGCACAACAATCGTATGTAAATCCGACCATTGCCAATAAATTCGGCACACACACACACGGACTAAAATCATCTGTTCGAATGGCAGACGGCCACATAGTTTCAACTAATGGCTCAGCTGTATTCGAAACTAGGATAGGTACTTTGGATATAAAATTCGAAGCGACATTCTTAAACAATCTCTACTGCGACGTATTACTAGGACACGACTTTCTCGTCAATAACGAAGTCTCTTGGGATTACGCCGCATGTACAATTCACATGGGTTCTCAGATTAGGACGTCGACATGCTGGAAGGGCCAACAACAGCCGCACAGTGCGACACCCGATTTAAGTCAAATAGATATTGGGGGCGACCAACAATTTCGCGCGAGACTTACTGCAGTATTAAATAAATATCCAGTGGTATTCAGCGATAAGGTAGGCCGCACCAAACTAATTGAACATGAAATTCTGTTAAAGAACCCCACACCAATCGCGCTCAGACCATATCCATACCCGTTGCACAAACAAACAGCAATCGACGATATGATACGCGATATGGAAATACAAGGCCTGGTAGAGCCAAGTACCTCACCGTGGGCCGCACCAGTAGTATTAGCGAAAAAGAAGGATGGAACCGCCCAACTTTGCGTTGACTATAGGCGACTTAACGACGTGACCGTATCCGACGCGTACCCTATGCCCGATCTAAACAAAATGATTCGACAAATGTTGGGCGCGAAAATTTTTAGCGTACTTGATCTCAAGTCTGGCTATTGGCAAGTACCACTTAGCACTGACGCGCGAAAATTCACGGCTTTTCGGACACGTAGAGGTCTTTTTCAATTTCGAGTATTACCCTTTGGTCTCAAAAATAGTCCCATGACTTTCGTAAGGCTCATGAATGAGGTATTGAGGGGGTATTTAGATGGGTTCGTACAGGTCTACCTAGACGACATCGTTATTTTTTCAAAAAACGAGTACGACCATCATGCCCACTTAGACAAAGTTCTTGAACGTTTACAAAGATTTGGACTAACATGCCACACAAAAAAATGTAAAATTGGCACATCACAAATTTCATTTTTAGGGCACATTGTAGACGCTGAGGGTATCGAGAAACAACCGGAAAAATTAGAATGTATCAACAATTTTCCGGTCCCAAAAAAGGTAAAGGACGTTCGTAGATTTATGGGGGTTTGTAATTGGTACAGTCAGTTCGTTGACAATTATGCCGATATTATAGCCCCACTTTCGGATCTATTAAAACAGGGGGTAAGAAGGAAATGGACAAATACGGAACAGCGCTCATTTGAAAACATTAAAAGCGCATTGTATACGTCACCGAAATTATCACCACCAGACTATAGCGCACCGTTTTGATTACAAACTGATGCAAGCGAAATTGGCGTTGGAGCAATCCTTTTCCAACGGGGTGACAGCCCGGAGGACAGACGCATAGTTTCTTACGCGAACAGAAAGTTAAATGACACACAAAAACGGTATTCAGCGGTAGAACGTGAGTGTCTGGCTATAATCTGGGCGACGGATAAATTTCGGCAATATCTTGAAACCCGTCGTTTCGAAGTTCTTACCGACAACGCGGCGCTAACATGGTTACATAGGGCAAAGGATAAAAATTCCAAATTAAGTTTCATAAAAATGAATAAATTCAAATTTCAGAAAACGTTCAATAGGATAAACAGCAACGTGCAATCGTTTACCTGACAGGTGAAATAAAATAATTGTAAATCAGAGTATAAAAAAATAATAAGAAAAATATAAACGAAAAAATATATGTATAACGAAAACCAAATTAAAAAATATTGAAAATAAATAGACATTTAACATTAAGTAATATTGTATTTTGCAATAAATCTATAATGATTCGTTCGTAAATCCAATAGTCTGAGGTTATATAACATGAAAAACTTGCAAAAAGGAAATTAATTTCAAAAAAATAAATAATTGTACAACGAAAACCTTCCAAGAATTATCGAGAAGAAAATAAACTCAAACGAATATTATAATTTTTATTATATCGACTCACATTCAGAAAGCGTTTTGGACGAGGAATAGTGTATGAATTTCATGTATTGATGTTTGTCGTTGGACATACAATTCATGACTGATGGCAACTTCTGATAAAAAATCTTTATTTATTATTAAATTCGTCTCGTTTCGCATAGTTACCCTTACTGTTTATCAGACGAAATTATTTCTAAACGTCATCTTAACATCTCCGATTCAGCCAGCATATAATTATAAGATTTCTCGTACCTCTAAACACATTGATTATATTATAATTTACGATGATTGATAATCAACGAAGGAATACATATAAAATCCCGACATATGCATATGTAGTTCTAGTCATTTTTTGGAGTTTTAATTATATATTGTCCACAAAAGTCGATTTGAAATAATATCTATATATGGTGACTTAGTGTAAAAGCTATTGATTACATTAAATAGCTTAAAGTATACATTTCATATAGATTGAACGAAAATATATTTAAAAATGTACAAAAATAAGTAGTAAATGATTAATTATTGTGAAATAGTAATGAGTGATGCAATATAATAATTATACCTGAGTGCGGAAAACAGTAAATGTATCAAGAAATAAACGCAAACAGAAAAAAAGTTTAATAAGTTTCATAAAAATGAATAAATTCATTTTCAGATAAGGTTCAATAAGATAAACAGCAACAAGCAATCGTTACCTGACAGGTGTAATAAAATAATTGTAAATCATAGTATAAATATTTAATAAGAAAAACATAGACGAAAAAATATACATATAAAGAAAACAACACTAAAAAATATTA